>NC_057798.1:524431680-524731680 GCF_018294505.1 Triticum aestivum
GGGGTGTGGCGTACCGCAAAACGGAGGAAACGGACCTCCTACGGTCGAAACGGGGGTCCTGTTGATCGGGAGGGGTGTGGCGTACAACAAAACGGACGAAACGGACTTGTGTTGGAGCGCTACGGTCGAAATGGGGGGGGAGGGGTGTGGCGTACCGCAAAACGGGACTCCACGGGATACTGTTCATCTCCACCGTCAACCTCCTCCAGCCTCCACGGGCTACCGTCGACCTCCTCCAGCCTCCACAGGCTCCAGTTCATCCAGCCTCCACCGCGTGCTACTCCACCGGCTACTGTTCAACCACCCCTCCACGGGCACCCCTCCACCGTCTACTGTTCATCCAGCCCTCCACACCACGGGGTCCTGTTCAACCACCCCTCCATGGCCACCCCTCAACCATCTACTGTTCATCCAACCCTCCACACTACGGGGTCCTGTTCATCCAGAGGCAACGCCACCGCTCACTGTTCATCCAAACCCCCCCGCAACGCTCACTGTTCATCCAATCGATCGGCTTCAGTTAGCAGCAGTAGCGAAGGAATCGCTCCATCGGGTTTAGTTAGTAGCCATCGATCGATCGCTCGGGTTCATTAACGCGTAGCCTACAGTGCAATTGCTCGGGTTCAGTTAGAGCCCAACGCCTTGCTCGAGGTTCAATTAGAGCCAACGCCTCGCACACACGTGTGTACATACGAGAGAAACGCGCATCGCTCGGCCCACGACCTCCCATCGTAACCGGCAACTCCCCGAAATTTTCCTACCCCTCGCTTCTACCACGGTTTTTTCCGTCATGGACGGCCCAAAGAATGTCATGCAGCTGCGTCTCCGGCCCGCCCAAGACGAAAAGCCCATTTTCTGTCATGATTTTTTGTCATAGAAGTAGGAGCCCATCACGTCTATGATGATACCGGGTTCTGTCACAATTATCGTCATAGAAGTGTCATATGTATGACAGGAAAAAAATTTGTTCGGCCCAAAATGTCATGGATGTGTCTTTTTTTTGTAGTGATATCTTCTCCTCGTCTTGGCGCCGGGCAGCTTATTTGGCTTTTAACTCAGCTGATGCCTTTTCGGCAGTCGCATTACTAAACCGGGCCTGCTCCTTGGCCCAGGCCAGCTCCGCCCGAAGAATTTTAACAGCAGCAACACCATCTGCAGTCACGCATATTCCAGTATATAACTTTCAGCGTCATGCTTATATCACAAAAATGTATGTGAAGGGACTACCCCGAATACATACCTTGCGACTCGTCAAGACGCATATTGATTAAGCAATGTCATCCCCTGCCACTTCAAGCTTCCGCTGCAGCTCGGCAATATCCGTAGTCTAGGAAGTAGCCAGGGGGGAAGCGGCCTGTGTTCCAGTTAATTAGATTAGTCCTTGAGTATTTCTTCTTGATCCTCCGTTCGCCTCCCATTGGAAGCCAACCCGAGTCTCACGGGCTACTACCTATACACAGGTGCATCTTTGCAAATAAAATATAGTTGAAAACATTACATCACAAACCTCGAAGCCTCTTAGCAGGCTCATGAAGGCTTCATTCAATCCGCTCTTCGCGGACAGAATTTTCTCAACCACCGTACCCATCAAGGTACGCTGTTCGCCCGAGACAGATGCTTTTCGCAGCATATCCCCCAATATATCCGGCGCCGTCGGGTCTCCGGAAGCCGCTGTAGGAGCACGACCATCCTTTGAAGGAACCCGTTCACCCATCTCCAGAATCATCGTTGGCTAAAAACCAGACAGTCCGGGGCCTTCATTATTGGCCCCCGAATCCTGAAGGATCAGAGGTCCACCTTCAGGTACTGCCTCTTTCATCCCCTGCACCGCTTGTTGATCAAGAAAAACCCTCCGAGATGACACTTCGGAGTCATCCGCCTTATTGGGCGAGGAGGTCGGGGGAGGCGTCTCGCTTTCCATCATCTCTGGGAGGAGATCTCCCGAAGAAGAGGTTTGCCAGGAAAACTATGTGCCAAATTGTAAAAATACACAAGCACGTTACGTATCTCTTCGATAATAGGAAATGAGTGGGACTCTATCAAAGCATCCCAGATTCACTTACGGTTTGGTTGAGGGCTTGTCCTCATGATGGAGCTGTTCAACGGCGTCGCCTTCCAATCCCGAGCCGCTCGAGGGTGGCATATTGCCCCTCTTAGGAGACCGTCCCTCCCAACCTTTGGAGGCGGCCCTTTTCTTCCTGAGTGGAGAAGGGATACTGGCTTCTGTTTCGCCTTTGTCTTCGGGTGAGGAAATGTCGATTTCTCCAAACTCAGTATCTAGTTTACCTCCGGAATGGAGGTCACCCCGGGTCTTCTCACTCTCCACCTTGACCTCCCGTGCCAGCGCCTGGTACGGTGCTGGTGCCAGCATCCTTGTTAACACGGGGTCCGCTGAGTCTTTGGGAAGAGGGGCCGGACACATAATCCGTTCCGCTTTCTTTATCCAGCCCTGGAAAAAGATGGTTTGCTCAGTGTCTTACCACAGGATATCTGATTCTGAGGTGTTCGGCGGACGAGTACTTACCGGGGTGTCCAGATGGTTACAGTCAAGGCCGGTATCTTCGGTGGTGTCCGGCCATTGTTTTCGTTTCCCGAAGAATAATTTTCACACTCCTTCGTGCATAGTGCCGAAGAAGTGTTGAAGAGTCTGTGGCCCTTCTGGGTTAAACTCCCACAGGCGGAGAGGCTTTCACTGGCACGGCAGGGTTCGGCGGACTAGCATTACCTGAATAACATTGACAATATCGATATCCTTCTCAATGAGGCTTTGGATGCAACTTTGCAGAGTCTGCACCTCGTCAACTGATCCCCAGTCTAACCCCTTATTAATCCACAATGCAGGCTGAATTGGGGGGGCTAGATCAAAACGCAGGCGCAACTGCCCACTTGGAACCGCGGGGGCTTGGTGAGCTTGCTCGCTGAGGCACCACCGCACTCCGCCTGCTCCCCCTTTATCATTTGCGGTTTCACATTGAAGGTCTTGAGCCACAAGCCGTAGTGTGGAGGAGTTCGGAGGAAGGCTTCGCACATGACGATAAACGCCGCGATGAGAAGAACAAAGTTCGGGGCGAGATCATGAAAATCTAATCTGTAATAGAACATGAGCCCCCGGACGAAGGGATTGAGGGCGAACCCTAATCCTTGGAGGAAGTGGGAAACGAACACGACCCTCTCGCCGATGGAGGATTTCTGCGGTCAGGTATCTTGCCGCCTGAAGCTTCGAGATGTCCTCCTCTGTGACAGAAGAAGCCACCCAACGGCCTTGACGGCTGGATCCGGACATGACTGAGGCTTACGGGGGGCGAAACCTGGGTGTTGGAACTTGAGGTAGTAAGAGTCAAGGAAGAAGCAAGCATGGAGAGGAAAGGTGGATCTATGCCCCTTTATAAAGGCCGAGAATATCGAACGCCTCCTCCCGGGACTTAAAATTTGCCTATTCCCAAGGAGTTGTACCCTAAGTATGGTTGGGTTACCCACGTCTGTGTCGATAAAAGAATCCCTTAATAAGGGGACATGATCTCTGCTGGGATAAGACATGTCAATGACAACCGCATTTTGGAACGTGGAGCCGCAGGCGAAACAACAGTTCAAAATAATGACCGGACTAACATGACGTCATGTTGTAAAAAGTTGCCAGAGGATTGGACTTATAAATTATTATGCCCTCTGTGGGAGTATATGCTTCTTGTGCTGCCGAGCCAAACTCGATCGTTCAAAGACCATTGTGAAGTATCCGGAAAGAAGGGAACCCGCCTTGCAATGCCAAAGGCAAATCTGCACGCTGGACTCCTCGTCATTGAAGCCAGGTTCAGGGGCTACTGAGGGAGTCCTGGACTAAGGGGTCCTCGGGCGTCCGTCCTGTTAGCCATGGGCCAGACTGATGGGATGTGAAGATATGAAGACTGAAGACTGCACCCGTGTCCGGATAGGACTCTCCTTGGCGTGGATGGCAAGCTTGGTGGCATAATATGTAGATTCCTTTCTTTGTAACCGACCTTGTGTAACCCAAGATCTCCCCAGTGTCTATATAAGCCGAAGGACTTAGTCTGGAGGGGGATATACTCATTAGCATAGTCATACAGGCTAGACTTCTAGGGTTTAGCCATTACGATCTCATGGTAGATCAACTCTTGTAATACTCATATTCATCAAGATCAATCAAGCAGGAAGTAGGGGATTACCTCCATAGAGAGGGCCCAAACCTGGGTAAACATCGTTTCCCCTGTCTCCTATTACCATCGACCTTAGACGCACAGTTCAGGACCCCCTACTCGAGATCCGCCGGTTTTGACACCGACACCCCTCCCCTGTATATAAAGGAGTGGAGGAGGGGGAGGGTGATACGTCTCCAATGTATCTATAACTTTTGATTGTTCCATGCTATTATATTACCTGTTTTGGATCTTTATGGGCTTTACTTTACACATTTATATCATTTTTGGGACTAACCTACTAACCGAATGCCCAGCCCGTATTGCTGTTTTTT
The DNA here is from genome assembly GCF_018294505.1 of Triticum aestivum. Classification (NCBI taxonomy): domain Eukaryota; kingdom Viridiplantae; phylum Streptophyta; class Magnoliopsida; order Poales; family Poaceae; genus Triticum; species Triticum aestivum. The sequence goes on from NC_057798.1 coordinate 524,436,167, forward strand.
TTGCCTATTTCAGTGTTCCGTAGAAAAGGAATATCAAACGGAGTCAAAATGGAATGAAACCTTCAGGAGTGTGATTTTTGGAACGAACGTGATCTAGAGGACTAGGATTGCAAGTCAAGAAGCAATCGAGGAGGCCACGAGGGTGGAGGGCGCCTCCCCTGCTGGGCGCGCCCCCCTGCTGGGCGCGCCCCCTGTCTTGTGGGCCCCTCGGGCCGCCACTGTCGGGGAAAACTGATCCACGAACACCTATGGGGCCGGCGGACCGGGCCCCTTTCGGTTCGGCGGGGGGCGGAGGTCGCACGAAGAGCAGATCGAGGCGAGGCACACGAGCAGTTTACCTAGCTTCGGAGCTCTCCGGAGAGATAACACTCCTACTGCTGCTTGTCTGGTTGTATTATCTGGTGTTCTTGCTCTCGAGATAGAGTGTGTGATGTTTTCTGGGCTACGAATGAATCGAAGCAAACTGTTCGAACCTTCGAACCGAACCCCCCTTACGTTGCGCATGGGCCTTCTTTTATACGCTAAAGGGGTCACCGACAGGTGGCAACGCAGAGGAGGGTAAAAACGTAAAAAGCGAGGTAGTTGATACAGTTGCTTGTACAGTGCACCCTACCTAACCCTGACGGCAGGGGACAAGGGCATTAAATGCCCGTCTGAGTCGCCCGAACAGTGCAGAAAAGGACCGTTAGGGGCGCCACCGTTCGCCACGATGGTGATCTTGTCAGCTTCGCATGCCACTGCGCACCGCTGGCTGTACAGCCTCCCGCCACGCGCGCCCGGAGAGGCCCCCAGAGCGACACGTTGGTGGATGCGCTGGAGCATGGACGCAGAGTGGCCGCCTGCCGCGGCAAGCGCCTTGCCGCTGTCGTTATCTTCGCCGGGCCCAGAAGCTCGTCGCTCACCGGGCCTCGGTGTACCTTGTTTAGTCTTCCCGGCAAGCTCCTCTTGTCGGGGCCTTGCTGCCTTGCCGGAGCGCATGGCGCGTCGCGGCAAGTTCCTTGGAGCGCCTTGGTTAGCCTTCCCGGCAAGCTCCTCTTGCCGGGGTCTTGTCTCCTTAGCTTAAATACTTTGTTCTTGGATGGCTCCAAGGGAACCTTGGGGGATCTTGGCGTTCGCCCGACAAGCCTTTGCCGCGGGGTGCTGCAACTGCCCGTGGACAAGTTCGGGGTACTAGGGTACCCCTATTCTAGTACACCAACAGGAGCCCTCGGGCCTGGGCCAGACACGGTGTCGAGCGCAGTTGGGCCAGGCCCAAGACAGGGCACGGGCACACGCGGGCTGGGCCACGCCAAATCTTGTTCCGTATCCACCGCACTCTCCCATAACGGCACGCGTTGAATACGGCATCGTGGGATAGATCGTGGGTGGTTGTTTATTTGGAAGGCCGAAACGTCCGCCCCGTCCCTCTTTATAAGCAGAGGAAACAGGGGCAGTTCGTTCCCCCTTGCTGGTTGCTGCTACTCCTTCTTCACAAACTCCGCCGCTCCCCCCTTCTTCTCGAAGCCGAGAGAGCAGCGTTCCCCCCCCCATTGCCACCAGCATCACCACACCGTCGACCTTCCCCACCACCTCCGCCATGGCCCTGAAAGCCGACAAGGGAAAGGGTGTGAAGTCGGCCGAGGCGCAGCGGCTCGCGGCGCTGCGGAAGGAGCGGGCGATCTTCACCCCCCAGCTCAGCGTGCAGGAGCTGAGGGAGTACTTCTACCTCTTTTGGGCGACGGAGACGCGTGCGCATCCATGCACGAGGGTACTCCCAGCCGCTGCCTCGGAGTTGGCTTCAAACGGGTACCCGTTCTTCCCGCTATTCTTCTACTACGGGCTCTGCCCGCCCTTCTCGGGGTTCTTTTGTGACATTATGAACACATATGGCTTCCGCCTCCTTGACTTCACCCCCAATGCTGTCCTGACCATGGAAGTTTTCGCACACTTGTGCGAAAACTTTGTCGGAGTCCACCCTAGTGTTGCCCTTTTCTGCCACTTCTTCATACCTCGGGTAGAGAGAGGAGAGCCGCTTGCCGGAGGGATTGCCTGGGTCTCGAGAGTCGGCAAGAAAGAGGCGTACTTGGAGGGTGAGCTCCGCAGCAAGTGGGAGGAGTGGAGAGCGGAGTGGTGCTGGATCGTTGAGGAGAATCCACAGCCCTTCACCGCCATGCGCCAAACTCCAATAGTGCGCGGCAATGACTGGAGCAACGTGGCCCCGGAAGACGAGAGGCTGAAGATCGCCATCACTAGGATTCTTCGCCTTAGGCTTTTCGGGCTCACCGTAGGTGCTGTCGGGGCAGATTTCCTCCGCCGCTGCATTGCCCCCCTGCAGAAGAGGGGGAGGCCCGCCTGGGAATTCAAGAATTCGGCAGACATCATGAGGCTGCGGCCGGGCCTCAACTACAACTTCACTGTCTTGGAGTTGGACGCAATGCTCTTGGAATTATTCAAGCGCGACCCCCAGCACCCATTCACACTGCCGAGGGGCGTAGTTCCTTTGTGCAATAACTCTTCGCTTGACCGGATCCGCGCCATGATGCTGTTGTGCGATTCACACGGCATCGTCCCAACTTGGCAAGAGCCTGCGGATGACGTTGTGCGAGCGTTCTTTGACACCTTGGAGGAAGTTCCGGTCCGCGCTGACGAGCAGAAGAGCCTCACCCGTGACACCACTGACGAGGAGCTGCAGCTTATCGCTACTAGGGCGGAAGTGGCTGCGGCCGCAGCTGCTGCGGATGTGTTTGGGTTTACTGTGGAGGAGGCGGAGGCTGCAGAGGCGGCAAACCTTGCCGAACGCACGGAGTTCATGGGCGAAGAGGAGCATGCCGGTTCCGAAGCCGAGTCGAGCGAGGCCGGTGAGGAGGAGGCTGAGCCTTCAGTGAACTTGCCGCAGGCGGAGCCCCCAGCCCCGCCAAGGAGGCGCCTTCGCAGGGCCGGGGACGCATCAGGGCGGCAGCCGGCTCCACAGCCACCGAGTCGCGTGACGCGCTCTACCGCGGCAAGCAATGTTGCCGCGGGAGCGCCTCACGTAACAACGGCAACTGGAGCGGGATCTTCCCGGGCCACTGCCACTGCCCCCGCCAAGTGGGCAAGGGATCCTACTCCTCCACCCTACCGCACCGGAGGAGGGCCGGAGTTTGATCTTTCCGCGCTCAGCTCCGACGAGGAGGAAGAAGAGTGAGTTTCTTTGGTGCTCTTATGATCCTTCAATCTTACTGTTTATATCTTGTATCTGACTTGCTCCAATCTGGACTCCTTTCTTTTCAGAACACTGGCCCAGAGAGCGGCGAAGAGGGCCAAGGCCGCGGTGATCGTCATCGAGGATGACCCCATCGTGTCGGCAGGAGGTGGGCCCGAGACCACCTTGACGGACCCGGCAATCACCCCTCAGAGCAGCCCCCAGCGCAGCCCCCAGCGTAAGTTCATAGTTTAGCCTTCTGCTGCCAGGCGCGCTTGAGTGCTTTTTCCTTTGTTGATATCTTGCTTGTTGACTTGTGCAGGAGCAGAGCAGCCTCACCAGGAGCGCCCGGAGGCTGGTCCGGAAGTGCCACCTGCTTCGACTGCGCCGCCAAGGGAGGAGTCCCCGGCAAGGGAGCGCTCTCCGGCAAGGGGGGACTCTCCGGCAAGGGACGGCACTGCTGATCCTGCGGCGACTGAGGCCGCAACTGAAGATCTTGGTGCAGGTAATCCACTTGCCCAGAAACTTTCCCTTGGGTTCTGCTTCTTCCGTTTTTCCCTTCTTGTATTTTTGATTGATTTTCCTCCCTTCTTCGTTCTTCAGACCCATCTTCGGCTGAGCCAATGGAGACAGAGGGCGCCAGCGAGGAAGGTGCCGGTGCTGATGAGACCGCCGGCGAGGAGGCCACCGGGGCTGCTGCTGCGGAAGCTAGCGAGGGGTCGGGCGATCGCACTGACGACCCTGAGGCCGCAGGAGGGCCGGGCGCTGCACCGACCGCCGAACCCTCTGCCGCTTCTACGGAGCCGGGCTCCGAGGAGCCCCAGCCCGGCGCCTACTTGCAGGCCAGTGACAATATCTTCATCAAGCTACCCTGGGCGTCGAGCTCCAGGGCGCCGGTCGAGGGGGAGACTTTTGACGGGGAGGTGCTCGCCTCTGCTGGACTGTCATTGGTTGATGCGCCCGGCAGCAGCAGCGGTGAGCCTGAGGAGGAGCAGCTGTTGCGGAAGCTGCTGTCACTCTACTGCACCCGGCAAGCCAAGCTGGCTTCCCGGGAAGCGCTTGTCGCGAAGGCGGAAGTTGACATGGAAAAGCGCGCGGAGGAGCTCCAGGGCCAAAATCAAGAAGCTCTCCGGTCTCTGGCGCAGGAGCGGGAGCGAGTCGACGAGGAGCGCACGGCCTTTCTTCTCGAGAAGGCCGATGCTGAGGAGGAACAAAGGCTGGCCACCGAGAAGCAGTCTGCGCGGGAAGGTGAACTAGTGCAGCGGAAGGCCAACCTCGACAGCTACGAGGAAGAGCTCGCCGAGCGTGAGCGAGCACTTGGCGGGGCGCTCAAGGAGGCAAAGGACGCCACGGCAACTGCAGAGGCCGCCAAGAAAGAGCTAGAGGAGAAGGTGGCGCAGCTGGAGGCCGATATTGGGAAGAGCGGCGAGGAGCTTGCCGCGCTCAAGCGTGAGCGTGAGAAGGATGCTGCCGCCCACGGTGAGCTGCAAGGCCTTCTCGCTGAGAGGGGCAAGGAGCTCAGCGCCGCCAAGGATTCCAAAGCAGACCTGGAGCTGAAGCTGGCCACGCTGACGCAGACGCTGGAGGCCGCCAAGGAGCGGGAGAAGACCTTGTCGGAGAAGGTCAAGGCCGACGCGGCGCTGCTGGAGAGCATTGTAGTTACCCAGAACTCGTTTAGAGACACTGTGGAGCACTGGACCGAGGGTCTGGTGAACATTGCCGCGGTCATCAACGAGGAGCTGGCGCAGCTGGGGATGGAGGACTTTGGGTATCCTTCCGACGAGAGTCTTCAACCCAGTGCGAAGCTCAGCCTGTTCTTCAAGGGCGTGGCGACGGCACTCCAGCGGCTCCGGGAGAGGATCCCGAAGCAGCTGGCCAACGAGTCGCGCAAAATCTGCGCTGGGGTTCTCCAGAAGGTGCTGATGAAGGTGGCCTTCCGCAACCCAGGCCTCAGCTTCACCAACGTCCTCAGGTCCTTGCCGCCTGACGCCGATCTGGACGCACTCAAGGCCCTTGTCGCACCCATTGTGGACAAGGTGAGCGAGATCAAGAGAGTCGAGGGCGGACGCGTAGATTAGGCCGCCCATTTCTTCTTTTCCCTTGTCGCTGCTAATCATGTTATGAAAACAGTCTGTTAGAGCTGCGACAAGTTATCTTGTAATATAACTTTATTTCTGTTATCAATTGCAATGTTATTTCCTCTACTAGATTCCTTCCTTTGTATGTTTTTACCCTACGCTTCTAGGGAACTTGTCGGCGCAGGCGCCCGAGCCGCGAGCGCTGAGTGCGGAACTTCAGCAGCCTGCTGGCGGCGCTGCTTCCGACAAGAAACCTTGTTGCGACTAGATGTAGCACGCTTAAGCTGATGAGCGGACTCGAAACAAAGTAAGGGTGCAACTAGCCATGAGTTGGTTCCTCCGCGCACAGGTTTTCCATACAAAGCAGGGTCATTCGAGGAAGATAACTCAAAAATTTAAAAAAGTGATTGCTCAAACTTTGGCAACTTAGCTTTTCTGTCATTTGCTTCCCGGTAAGGCAAGTCTTTGCTTGAACGACGCCTGGCCCATACCACAATCTTCTCCTTCTCCCCCCGGCAAACTTGTGCGCGAGAGAACCTTCTCTTCCTTTAAAAGAAAAAGAAAGAAGAGAAAATAATAATATGGAACTCTTCGGCTCGTTACTGCTTACCGGATGTAGGTGCTGCACAAAGTGTCAGATAATCGCATGCAAGAAAGGAACTAACGCATGAAATGGACAAGCTGTGCGGAGCACATGGGGTTTTACTTATGCACGGGATCTGCGCCCGGCTTTGTACAAAGGATTACATGCAACAGCGGCGAGACTTGTACAAAAGGTGGTTGCCGGAACGGGTTCCGGCAACCGCGCCTTATGGGAAAAACTTACGAAGATGTTCTATGTTCCAGGAGTTGCTCACCGGAATGCCATCTTCGGTCTCAAGGCGGACAGCGCCAGGCCTTGTGACTCGTCTCACCCGATAAGGGCCTTCCCACTTTGGTGTCAACTTGTTGGAATTCTTGGCGGACTGAACGCGCCGAAGAACAAGGTCGCCTTCCTCGAAGCTTCTGGCTTTAACTTTGCGGCTATGATAGCGGCGCAAAGCTTGCTGGTATCGAGCAGCTCGTACAGCAGCCTGAAGACGATCTTCCTCAAGGAGCAGCGTGTCGTCTTGCCGCAGCTGTTCTTGCTCAAGCTCATCATAAGCGAGCACTCGAGGTGATCCGTATACGAGTTCCGTGGGGAGAACTGCCTCTGCTCCATAGACTAGAGCGAAAGGTGTCTGGCCAGTGGCTCGATTTGGCATTGTTCTGATCGACCAAAGAACCACCGACAGCTCCTCGATCCAGTTTCTTCCGCACCTGTGCAGCCTGTCGAAAGTTCTGGTCTTGAGCCCACGCAGCACTTCAGCATTTGCCCCCTCTGCTTGACCGTTGCTTCTTGGATGAGCAACAGAAGCGAAGCAGACCTTGGCGCCAAGGTCTTGGACGTACTGCATGAAGGTGCGGCTCGTGAATTGCGTGCCGTTGTCAGTGATGATCCTATTAGGGATCCCGAAACGGCAAACAATCGACCTGAAGAACTTGACTGCTGACTGTGCTGTCACCTTCTTCACGGCTGCACTTCCGGCCACTTTGTGAACTTGTCGATTGCGACGTATAAGTAATCAAAGCCCCCGACAGCTCGGGGGAAGGGGCCGAGGATATCGAGCCCCCAGACCGAAAATGGCCAGGATAAAGGGATCGTCTGGAGAGCTTGAGCTGCCTAGTGTATCTGTTTGGAGTGGAACTGGCACGCTTCACACTTGGTTACTTGTGCAGTTGCATCCTGGAGGGCTGTCGGCCAAAAGAAACCTTGCCGGAAAGCTTTGCCGGCAAGTGCTCTTGCGCCAATGTGGTGGCCACATATGCCTCCATGTATCTCCGCCAACAACTTTTGTCCATCTTCCCGGCGAATACACTTCAATTTCACACTGTTGAGTCTTCTTCTGTACAGTATGCTATTGACAAACTGGTACATACTTGACTGCCAGGCTACTCTTTCCGCTTCTTCTTGTTCTTCGAGAAGTTCTCCTGTCTGAAGGAAGTGGACAATCTGTTGTGCCCATGCTAGAGCATGTGGCTCGACAACAAGGACTAAAGGCGCATCTGCTGCTGTGGGAACATCCGCTTCCACGGCAAGGACTTGTGGTCCTGCCGGAGCTTGATGTTCCCCGGCAAGCTTGCCGGAGCAAAACGTGTCGGGAGCATCTGCTTCAACGGAACAAACCATAAGGCTTGCCGGAGCAGACTGCCCCTCAGCATCCTTGGTGTTGATCTTGAGGACTTTCTTGGCGGCGGCTTCGGGGAGCTCTGCGGGAAAGTAGTCGCCGGAAACCAACTTCCTCTTCTTGCTTTGTCTAGTTGAGGGCATTACGGATGGTTGAGTCAACTTAAGCACAAAGAACCCTGGTTCCAAAGGTAACTTTAGTGCGGCGCACTTTGACAGGCCATCAGCAATATCATTCTAAGCTCTTGGGATATGCTCCATTTGTAGGTCGTCAAAGTGCTCTTCTAGCTTCCTCACTTCATCGACATACGCTTCCATCAACGGACTCTGGTAGTTCTTGTTCACTTGTCGGACGACAAGCTGTGAGTCACCCCTGACAATGAGCTTCTTAATCCCAAGGTCTGCTGTGATTCTGAGACCGGCAAGTAATCCTTCATACTCTGCAGTATTCTTGGTTGCTTGCTCTTTGGGAAAGTGCATCTGGACTACGTACTTGAGGTGCTCTCCGGTGGGTGCGACAAGCAGCACGCCTGCACCGGCGCCTTGTAGCGAGAAGGCACCATCAAAGTACATTAGCCATTCTTTGCTTGCCTCTTTGACGGGGATACTCGTTTCTGGAATTTCTTCATCTGGGGTTGGCGTCCACTCTGCTATGAACTCTGCCAATGCTCTGCTTTGGATAGTTGAGGTGCTCTCAAACTTGAGGCCAAAGCTTGACAGTTCCAGCGCCCACTCGACAATCCTTCCCGTTGCTTCTGGATTTTGCAGTATCCTCTTCAGCGGAAAGTGAGTGACGACTGTGATCTCATGTGCTTGGAAGTAATGGCGCAGCTTTCTCGAGGCCATGAGGAGGCCGAAAAGCAACTTCTGCACACCAGAGTACCTTGATCTAGCCCCCTGCAGAAGAGAACTAACAAAGTAAACTGGGCGCTGCACCATTCTCCTTGGCATCTTATCATGTTCCTGCGCAAACCCATGTTTGTCGGGACCATAGCTTGTCGGCGAAGCCCCCTGCTTGTCGCTGGATGGATCTGCCATGGTTGCTGGCTCATCATCCGCCTCCCTCTCCGCCACTAACGCAGCACTAACCACTTGATTGGTTGCCGCTATATACAGCAGCAACTTCTCTTGCGGCTTAGGTGCGACAAGCGTTGGAGTGGAGGACAGGTATCTCTTCAAGTCCTGCAGCGCAGCCTTCGCTTCCGGAGTCCATTTCATTGGACCTGCCTTTTTCAAAATTTTGAAAAATGGCAGGGCGCGCTTAGCAGATCTAGAGATAAACCTGCTGAGAGCAGCCACGCAACCGGCAAGCCTTCGTACATCCTTGACGCGCTTTGGTGCTTCGATCTGCTCAATGGCTTTGATCTTGTCGGGATTGGCTTCAATTCCCCGCTAAGACACGAAGAACCCGAGAAGCTTGCCGGAAGGGACTCCAAACACGCACTTCTCGGGGTTAAGCTTGAGGTTGATCTTGCGCAGGTTTGCAAATGTTTCATCTAAATCTTGAATCAGGGTCGCCTTGTTCTTGCTCTTGACCACTATGTCATCCATGTAAGCTTCCACATTTCTGTGTATTTGCGGCTCAAAAGCATGGTGGACTACCCTTGTGAATGTTGAACCAGCATTCTTCAAACCGAAAGGCATCCGTACGAAGCAGTACGTGCCACACGGGGTGATAAATGCGGTTTTCTCTTCATCTTCTTCTGCCATGAAGATCTGATGGTATCCTCAGTATGCATCAAGAAATGAAAGCAAATCACATCCGGCTGTGGAGTCAACAATCTGGTCAATACGCGGCAAGGGAAATGGGTCTTTGGGACAAGCTTTATTAACATCAGTGAAGTTAATACGAAGTCTCCATTTCCCGTTAGCCTTGCGCACAACAACAGGATTGGCCAACCACGTGGGATGGAGTACTCCTCTGACAAGGCCTGCTGCTTCCAACTTCTTGATTTCTTCTGCGATGAATTCTTGGCGCTCTACTGCCTGCTTCCTGACTCTCTGCTTGACGGGCCGCGCATGAGGACAGACGGCAAGGTGGTGCTCAATTACTTTCCTGGGAACACCAGGGATATCGGACGGTTGCCACGCAAACACATCGACATTCGCCCGCAGGAAAGCAACGAGTGCGCTTTCCTATTTGGGGTCAAGAGTGGCGCTGATGGTAAATGTACCACCAGTGCCATCCTCCTTGGCGGACACCTTCTTGGTCTCAGGTGGAGCTGTCATTGCCTTCTTACACTTGCCGGTGGAGCTCGATGGTGCATCCTCGATGGTAGCGCAGCACTCTGAAGAAGTGCGCTTGCCGGAGTGGGCATCAGAGCTCTTGCCGGTCTTGGTCTTCTTCTTTCCCCCGGGAGCTTCAGCGGCAAGTGACCTGCGTTCTGCTGTGGCTGCGGCTTCCCGGTAGATCTTGTCGGCACAGATAAGAGCATCCTTCTTGTCGCCAGGGACAGAGATGACACTTATTGGGCCTGGCATTTTCAGTACGTTGTACGCATAGTGAGAGGCTGCCATGAACTTGGCAAGTGCCGGACGGCCAAGGATTCCATTGTAAGGTAATGGAAAGTCGGCAACGTCAAACGTGACCCTCTCAGTCCTGAAGTTCAGCTCACTGCCAAATGTTACCGGCAACGTGATCTTTCCCTTTGGCTTGCTCCTTCCCGGATTGATTCCTTGAAATGTGCCGGTCTCTTCGAGCTCGCTGTCAGGAATCTGGAGTTTCTAGAGCACCGCGGAGGAGATCAGGTTCAAGCCGGCCCCGCCGTCAACTAGCATCTTAGTGTCCTTGAGGTTGCGGATTGTTGGTGAGACCAACATCGGCAAGCACCCGACCGCAGTTATGCGATCTGGGTGGTCCTCAACATCAAAGATGATAGGCGTGCCGGACCATTTCAGAGGCTTGCGTGACTCGACGGGTGGTTCTGCTGCATTAACTTCCCGCACCCACTGCTTGAGCTGGCGGTGCGAGGCATGCAGAGAAGCACCACCGTCAACGCATAGGACCTCTGTGGCTTTCTGGAACTCCTGCTCATCAGTCTCCTCATCATCCATATCTTCATCATCGTCGTCATCTTCATCCTTGTCACGGCCGCGAGGAGGTCTGTCTCCTTGCCGCTGCTTGGCCTTGCCGCGGCGTCCTCCTCGGCCGGGACGTTTCTTGCCGGATCCACCAGCTCCTTCCTGGGCCTTCTCCTTGTCGCGCCGCTCGTATTCAGCTTTCTGTTGCTCAACAAGCTGCTCGACCCTCTTACAGTTCTGAAGATCATGGCCCTTGGTGCGGTGAATCTTGCAATACTGCTTGTTGGTGCCGTCCTGCTTGTCGGTGACTGCCACGTCCGCGGCAACCTCCTTGCCGGAGTCACCAGCTTTGGCTTCCTTGGCGCCACCACCATTGCCGGACTGCTCAGCAACTAGCACTTCTTTGCCTTTCCTCCTTCTGTTGTTCCGCCGCCGGTTTTTCCTTGTCGGGGCAGCATCCTCACTGTCAGATCCTCCCGCTCCTATATTTTCTCCGGGGAGTCTCCTCCCTTCCTCAGCACGCGCACACTTGTCGGCCAGTGCATATAATTCACTGACGTCCCTGATCTTGCACATCGCCATTTCCTCCCGCATCCTGCGGTTCTGCATGTTCTGATGGAACGCGTTGATCACCGCGGCAGGGTGGACCTCTGGGATGTTGTGCTGCACGCTACTGAATCTCTGAATGTACTTGCGCAGGGGCTCTCCTTCCTTCTGGGCGAGCAGATGAAGATCACTCTCCTGGCCATGAGGCTTGTGTCCGCCGGTAAAGGCGCCAACAAACTGATGGCACAGATCAGCCCAAGAGGATATGGAGTTGTCCGGCAAGTGCATGAGCCAGGATCTGACATTGGGCTTGAGAACCAGCGGGAAGTAGTTGGCAAGGATCTTTTCATCTCGTCCCCCGGCAGCTTGTACCGCAATGGTGTAGATGCTGAGGAACTCTGACGGATGCGTCTTGCCGTCGTACTTCTCCGGTACGTCTGGCTTGAAGTTCTTTGTACTGGGCCACTGGACTTGCCGCAGCTCACGAGTGAACGCATGACAACCTACCGCGTATGGCAGATCGCCTGATTCCCCTGGCGTGTGCATGTCAACAGAGGGCCCAGCGTGCTTGTCGGATTGACGTCGCGCTTCTCTTCGGCGCTCGATGCGGGTTCGAGCGTCTTCTTGTTGTCGATCATGAAGAACTTGGTGCTGATCGCGACGAGCTTGTGGATCCGACGATGCAGTGGAGTCGCTGTCGAGGTGGATCCGGCGAGTCGGCGATCTTGGCCTTCGGGGAGGTGATTGCATGGTAGTTGCACCTCCGCCCATTTCGTCGCCACCGGCTCACGTCCGGTGGTCCTGCCGCGGCGACGACGTGCTCGGCTGCCGTGGAGTGTCGCCGTTGGCGTAGCCGATGAGACTCTGCACGGTAGCCCTCCATTCGTCGATCTTGTCCGACGTCGGAGGGTAATCTAGGAGAAGTTGAGCTCGCGCCAAAGCTTCTGCTGGAGTGGTGGGTGGCAGTGGCGGACGACGCGAGGAGCGGGATGTGCTCGAACTTCTAACTATGTTAGAAGGAGCAGTATCCCGTCCAGGCGACCGTGCTCCGCTCGTGCCAGCACGCTGGCGTGCATGCTGGTCTTGAGCGCCCCGAGATCCACCAGCTTGGTCTTGGGCTATCATGCGTATGGCACTGCTAGTGCCATGACGCTGTTGATCTTGCGCCTCCTGAGAGTGGCGTGGAACATGTACAATCGCCGAGGTTTGTGCAGCCTTATTCTTGGACCTGGCGGCATCATGGGCTTCCTCGTCGACGTCCTTTCTTCCGCCGGCGTCCATCCCACCACTCGTTTGCTCCAACGGTGGCGAAAGTGACGTGGATGGAGCGGCTGCCGCCGAAGTCTTCTTCTTCGGTGGCATGTTGATGAAGGGAATAAAGATCTAGCTCGTGTGAACGCCGGATCTGGTTCACACAATCTCAACACCCCCTACCTGGCGCGCCAAAGATGTCGGGGAAAACTGATCCACGAACACCTATGGGGCCGGCGGACCGGGCCCCTTTCGGTTCGGCGGGGGGCGGAGGTCGCACGAAGAGCAGATCGAGGCGAGGCACACGAGCAGTTTACCCAGCTTCGGAGCTCTCCGGAGAGATAACACTCCTACTGCTGCTTGTCTGGTTGTATTATCTGGTGTTCTTGCTCTCGAGCGAGAGAGTGTGATGTTTTCTGGGCTACGAATGAATCGAAGCAAACTGTCCGAACCTTCGAACCGAACCCCCCTTACGTTGCGCATGGGCCTCCTTTTATACGCTAAAGGGGTCACCGACAGGTGGCAACGCAGAGGAGGGTAAAAACGTAAAAAGCGAGGTAGTTGATACAGTTGCTTGTACAGTGCACCCTACCTAACCCTGACGGCAGGGGACAAGGGCATTAAATGCCCGTCTGAGTCGCCCGAACAGTGCAGAAAAGGACCGTTAGGGGCGCCACCGTTCGCCACGATGGCGATCTTGTCAGCTTCGCATGCCACTGCGCACCGCTGGCTGTACAGCCTCCCGCCACGCGTGCCCGGAGAGGCCCCCAGAGCGACACGTTGGTGGATGCGCTGGAGCATGGACGCAGAGTGGCCGCCTGCCGCGGCAAGCGCCTTGCCGCTGTCGTTATCTTCGCCGGGCCCAGAAGCTCGTCGCTCACCGAGCCTCGGTGTACCTTGTTTAGTCTTCCCGGCAAGGGTGCTGCCTTGCCGGAGCGCGTGGCGCGTCGCGGCAAGTTCCTTGGAGCGCCTTGGTTAGCCTTCCTGGCAAGCTCCTCTTGCCGGGGTCTTGTCTCCTTAGCTTAAATACTTTGTTCTTGGATGGCTCCAAGGGAACCTTGGGGGATCTTGGCGTTCGCCCAGCAAGCCTTTGCCGCGGGGTGCTGCAACTGCCCGTGCACAAGTTCGGGGTACTAGGGTACCCCTATTCTAGTACACCGACAGCCATCGACGTACTTCCTCCTCCTATATATACCCACGTATCCCGAAAACATCACAAGCGACCATGAAAAAGTATTTCCACTGCCGTAATCTTCTGTATCCGCGAGATCCCATCTTGGAGCCTTCGCCGGCGCTCCGCCGGAGGGGGAATCAACCCCGAAGGGCTTCTACATCAACACCATAGCCTCTCCGATGAGTTGTGAGTAGTTTACCACAGACCTTCGGGTCCATAGTTATTAGCTAGATGGCTTCTTCTCTCTCTTTGAATCTCAATACCAAGTTCTCCTCGATCTTCTTGGAGATCTATTCGATGTAACTCTTTTTGCGGTGTGTTTGTCGAGATCCGATGAATTGTGGGTTTATGATCAAGTTTACCTATGAGAAATATTTGAATCTCCTCTGAATTCTTTTATGTGTGATTAAGTTATCTTTGCAAGTCTCTTCAAATTATCAGTTTGGTTTGGCCTACTAGATTGATCTGTCTTGCAATGGGAGAAGTGTTTAGCTTTGGGTTCAATCTTGCGGTGTCCTTTCCCAGTGACAACAGGGGCAGCAAGGCACGTATTGTATTGTTGCCATCGAGGATAAAAAGATGGGGTTTATATCATACTAGATCATTGAAAGCGCGCGTTGCTGCGCCCGTCTACTTTGGCACTACAATGTTAGTGATAGAAGGAATTATATTAGAGGTTTTACTCTAGCAAAATTAATATATGAATTATGATATAACACGTGACTTAATTAGTATTTTTTTTGTAGGAATATGTTATTGGAGTCCAACCAGGCAGTGACTCGGAATTTTGTGTGTGATACAAAATTTAAACATTATTAGGCCCCATACCATATATGTAGAAAGATATTATTATTATCATAATCAATCAATCATTAAGGTAGTATAACTGATTCTCAAATAAGATAATAGGTGATATTTTCCCCATAAATCACATCTTTTCCAAAAATATTGTGCTCTATTAGTACGTCGGCACCCGAGCACCCGTACGTTGCCATGCACGTCTAGTTTTCTAGTAGCATACAATGAATTTATTTAAATATATACAATGAAACATATAGCAAATGTCTCCTGTAAGATAAATCACCAAAGCCTGACCATAGTTGTGTTCTTACATGCTAGAAGTTTTAGCGAAAATACAGAGAACTCTAAAGGCGACACACGATCAGCCTCGAACAACCTCTCTAAGCACTAAAATCATAAGCACATAGGTCACCTTGTGCAATCTTGGTGTCTCTTGTTGATTGTACTTGGTTGGTTGTTTGACCTTCTGATCATAAGGCACAAATTTTTCTTTATTTTACTGCAGTTTATCGATTGGTGGTTGTGTAAACTGATAAATTCATCAATTAGTAGTTTTGGTCCTCCTACATCGGACAAATCTATTGAGCGACAAAACAGTACATATACCAATTGAAAAACCATTGCTTCCAAAGGTTTAAGAAGGGCTTGAATTCATTCGCAAAAATAGAGCTTGAATTATAATCCTTCGTGATTATTGAGGCTAAAGTTCAATAATATGATAGGTTCTTTGTGCAAATATATATTACATGCGTATAAAGGTAAGCTTTGCATTATCCAAATGGTCCAAGTATGCCAGAGAAATTGCTCAATGCAGCACACTAAGGAATATTTTAGTTGACCATTTAATTTGACCACAATATCACAAGTATGCCATAGAGTTAATGTATATTTCAGAAAATAGTTACACACAGGCATGCTTACTAAGAAATAACTTATCATATCATGCACTGACATATATCCGCAGCTCTGAAAAACTTGCAGAAGCAAAAATAGAATGCAATAGACTAAAACTTACTGTTGAAGTACAAGGAGACCAGTTCATATCTAAAGTCATCACCTGCATGTAGCCGTATTAGCATCACAACGTTGGTGAGGGTAATCTTCTAAAATAATGTGGTTAAAAACCTAAAAGGTATTTGTATTGTTTAAGGATTGGGCGATGTCAAGAATATACCATCACGTGAAATTAGCACAAACTTTTGAAATTTGCTAAATCAAGTCAAAGATAAGTAATTTGCATCTACCTCCAGATCAACTC
Organism: Triticum aestivum; assembly: GCF_018294505.1. Taxonomy (NCBI): domain Eukaryota; kingdom Viridiplantae; phylum Streptophyta; class Magnoliopsida; order Poales; family Poaceae; genus Triticum; species Triticum aestivum. The sequence goes on from NC_057798.1 coordinate 524,451,662, forward strand.
CCATGAAAGGTTGCCTCAGAGTACTTCAGCACCCCCGCTGCAATCACATCATATTTCTCATGAAGACCAAGTTATAAAATTATACTTCAAATACATAAAAATTGGACTAGCATGCACAAATTACTTTTAAATTAAGCCTAATGCCATTAATAATTGTAACCTCTATATTAGTATACAAGACGAGTAGTAAGATAGATAGCAATAGCATAACTTGGCATGGAAAAAGCATATGAGGACACACACACACACACACACACACACACACACAATTATCATGACGAATGAAAGTATACAAACTACATGTATTTTTCGCAAAATATACAACTACATATACAACTACTAATAATATTCAAAATTGTAAATCTTGATACTTCCACTTGTCAACATTATGTGTCCATGTTGATTGCTTAAATGCAAAGCATAGGGATAGTTGGCATGGTCATACATTCTACATGGGATATCGAATTTTAGATTCTTTCTGTATGAGTAAACAGTACAGAAAATAACATCCTTTCCTAAAAGAAAAAAAATAATAAAATCGTAAGATTTGATAGGCACAAGTCAGCAAAGTCAACATATTCTATACAATAATAAAAGAACATTGGAATATACTGCTACAGTACAGAAAATAGCTTCCTTTCACAAAAGAAAAATGGATAAAATCTTAACACCTGACAGGCACAAATCATCAAAGTCGACGTATGCTATACATTAATTTAATAAAAAAATGTCTTCACATGTTCTTCAGAGAAACGAGCATATCTTGTACATACATCAATAAAATAATATATTCACATTTTTTTTCTTTAGCCATGTGATCAACTGAAGGAACAAAGTTTCTCTCTGAGAATTATTCGTGTTAACCCAAAAGTAAGCATAATTAGCAATCTCACAGCCATCCATGAGAAATTTGTGCCACGTAAAAAAATTGTGGGAGGGGGCAGGGGGTGCTCACCGTGGCCCTCCCAACCGTAGGACACCACCACTTTGTCAATCTTTCTCCCACCTGCCTCACGAATCCACACTAACCAGCAGCAAGGTGTGCATGCGTGCTCATAATCCACACCAACCATCTCGAGTTTCGGCAATATTTTTCAAAATTATGAAACATAAAACTAAAGTTGCATAAGCTGGCGAATATATTAGACATACAAAATGTTGTAACAAATTGAATATAGTTTTGGTCCTCTTGTTTGGTTTCATATATATGCTGCATTCAACATGGATCAGTATATGAAATACCAATTAGCTTGGACTAATGAGTGGCTAGAGCATGTGTGAAATCTGAAATGAATCAAGAGCCATCTGAAAATTTAACAGGTAAGCTTAATCAAAAAATACTTGCATGAATCAAGAGACATCTTCCAGAAGGACAAATAAGCATCTACATGCCAGTAGGATTCAGAAAGCCACAGAGGAGACAGGGGACAGGGAGAAAACTAGCACATGAGTGCAGTATAGACTAATCCAGACGGGCAGAAAATCTACGCCTTCTGGTTGACTGGACCGTGTACCTCTGCTGCTTAGAAATTGGATATATGTAGATGGCAATACAACCAGGAACTCAATTACTTGAACTGAAGATCAAATATCCACATTAGAATCCCCATATGCGAAATTGAATCTACACAGTATATACAAATAGTTACATGACTGACATGTAAATTAGTACTATGAAGTAGGAGTTCAACCATGGTACCTTGTACCAAAAAATCATACATATGAAATGAAAGGGGAATGGAACGTGGATGCTTACCATACTGGTCACCGGCCAATGAACACAATGCGAAGACAACGACTGCAAAAATTGATAGAACCGGAGGGATAATCCTACTGCCTAGTTGTTGTTAAATTCGGAATGGGTGTTAGCGGCATCGTCATGAAGTGAAATGGAATCGGTTGTATAGGGAAGCGTTTCGCGATATACCTTAGCCTTGACCTTCTCCCTACGGCCAGCTGTCAAATGCATTGATAGCCGCGACATCGAACTGGAATAAGGACGAGAGAGGTCTTCACCGCGCCGTTGTCATTGCCTGCCCGTTACCTTCAAGGACGTCTTCATCAAGGGGCGTCCGCCGCCGCCGGCTCAATAGGGTTGCGCGTGTAGTGCTACCCCTTCGCATCTTCTTTGCGCATCGGCAGCGTCTCGCCCAAGCTGGCAGCACATCAATGATCCACCCTCGATCATAAGAGGAAGGGGATCGGGAGGGACGGGGTTTGGGGATGAGTGGAAATGACGGCTGCAAGAGTAGGAGCGGCCCAGAGGGAAGAGGAGATCGGTGAAGGCGGCGGTGGCGTACCTAGGGAAGAGGAGAGTGCTATGTCTTGAGCTTGTGTTGGTTTTCCTTGAAGAGGAAAGGGTGATGCAGTAAAGTAGCGTAAGTATTTCCCTTAGTTTTTGAGAACCAAGGTATCAATCCAGTAGGAGGCTCCTCAAAAGTCCCACCCACCTACACAAACAAACAAAGAACTCGCAACCAACGCAATAAAGGGGTTGTCAATCCCTTCACGTCCACTTGCGAAAGTGAGATCTGATAGAGATAGTGTGATAAGATAAATATATTTTTGGTATTTTATAATATAGATGAAAAAGGTAAAGATGCAAATAAAAGTAGATTGAAACCTTATATGATAAAAGATAGACCCGGGGGCCATAGGTTTCACTAGTGGCTTCTCTCAAGATAGCATAAGTATTACAGTGGGTGAACAAATTACTATCGAGCAATTGATAGAAAAGCGAATAATTATGAGATTATCTAGGTATGATCATGTATATAGGCATCACGTCCGTGACAAGTAGACCGACTCTTGCCTGCATCTACTACTATTACTCCACAAATCGACCACTATCCAACATGCATCTAGAGTATTAAGTTCATAAGAACGTAGTAACGCATTAAGAAAGATGACATGATGTAGAGGGATAAACTCAAGCAATATGATATAAACCCCATATTTTTATCCTCGATGGCAACAATACAATATGTGCCTTGCAACCCTTTCTGTCACTGGGTAAGGACACCGCAAGATTCAACCCAAAGCTAAGCACTTCTCCCATGGCAAGAAAGATCAATCTAGTAGGCCAAACCAAACTGATAATTCAAAGAGACTTGCAAAGATAACTCAATCATACATAAAAGAATTCAGAGAAGATTCAAATATTTCTCATAAATAAACTTGATCATAAACCCACAATTCATCGGATCTCGACAAACACACCGCAAAAAGAGTTACATCAAATAGATCTCCACAAGAGAGGGGGAGAACATGGTATTGAGATCCAAAAAGAGAGAAGAATCCATCTAGCTAATAACTCTGGACCTGAAGGTCTGTGGTAAACTACTCACAACTCATCGGAGGGGCTATGGTGTTGATGTAGAAGCCCTCCATGGTCGATTCTCCCTCCGGCGGAGCGCCGACAAAGGCTCCAAGATGGGATCTCGCGGATACAGAAGGTTACGGCGGTGGAAATTGTTTTTCGTTGGCTCCCTAGATGTTTTCGGGGTACGTAGGTATATATAGGAGGAAGAAGTACATCGATGGCCGCCCGAGGGGCCCACGAGACAGGGGCGCGCCCTGTTGGGGTGGGCGCGCCCTCCTATCTCGTGGCCGCCTCGGCTGCTGCTGGGCTTGCACTGCAAGTCCTCTGGATCATGTTCGTTCCAAAAATCACACTCCCGAAGGTTTCATTCCGTTTGGACTCCGTTTGATATTCCTTTTCTTCGAAATACTGAAATAGGCAAAAAAACAGCAATATGGGCTGGGCCTCCGGTTAGTAGATTAGTCCTAAAAATGATATAAATGTGTAAAATAAAGCCGATAAACATCCAAAAGGGGTAATATAATAGCATGGAACAATAAAAAATTATAGATACGTTGGAGACATATCAAGCATCCCCAAGCTTAATTCCTGCTCGTCCTCGAGTAGGTAAATGATAAAAACAGAATTTTTGATGTGGAATGCTACCTAGCATAATTCTTAATGTAATTTCCTTTATTGTGGCATGAATGTTCAGATCCAAATGATTCAAAATAAAAGTTTATATTGATAAAACAAATAGTCACACTTCAAGCATACTAATGAAAGAAATCATGCTTCTCAAAATAACATGGCTAAAGAAAGTTCATCTCTACAAAATCATATAGTTAGGCTATGCTTCATTTTCGTCACACAAAGATGTTCCCATATTCTACACCCCCGATGACAAGCCAAGCAATTGTTTCGTACTTAAATAATCTCAAACTTTTTCAACCTTCACGCAATACATGAGCGTGAGCCATGGATATAGCACTATGGGTGGAATAGAATATGATGATGTGGATTGTGTGGAGAAGACAAAAAAGGGAGAAAGTCTCACATTGACGAGGATAATCAACGGGCTATTGAGATGCCCATCAATTGATGTCAACATGAGGAGTAGGGATTGCCATGCAATGGATGCACTAGAGCTATGAATGAATGAAAGCTCAACAAAAGAAACTAGTGGGTGTGCATCCAACTTGCTTGCTCACGAATACCTAGGGCATTTGAGGAAGCCCATCGTAGGAATATACAAGCCAAGTTCTATAATGAAAAATTCCCACTAGTATATGAAAGTGACAACATATGAGACTCACTATATGAAAAACACGGTGCTACTTTGAAGCATAATATATGAGACTTGCTATATGAAGAACATGGTGCTACTTTGAAACACAAGTGTGGAAAAGGAGATAGTAACATTGCCCCTTTTTTGGGCCTTTCTTTTTTATTTTGGCCTTTCTTTTTTTTTCTTTAGGACAATGCTCTAATAATGATGATCATCACACTTTTATTGATTACAAACATGAATTACAAGTCGAAACAAGAACAAGATATGACACTATATGAATGCCTCTGGCGGTGTACCGGGATGGTGCAATGAATCAAGAGTGACATGTATGAAAAATTATGCATGGTGGCTTTGCCACAAATACGATGTCAACTACATGATCATGCAATGGCAATATGACAAAAGTAATGCGTGTCATGATGATAAATGGAACGGTGGAAAGTTGCATGGCAATATATCTCGGAATGGCTATGGAAATGCCATAATAGGTAGGTATGGTGGCTGTTTTGAGGAAGATATAAGGAGGTTTATGTGTGATAGAGCGTATCGTATCACGGGGTTTGGATGCACCGGTGAAGTTTGCACCAACTCTCAAGGTGAGAAAGGGCAATGCACGGTACCGAAGAGGCTAGCAATGGTGGAAAGGTAAAAGTTCATATAATCCATAGACTCAACATTAGTCAAAATAAATCATATACTTATTGCAAAAATTTAGAAGTCATCCAAAATCAAGCACTACGCGCATGCTCCTAGGGGGATAGATTGATAGGAAAAGACCATCGCTCGTCCTCGACCGCCACTCATAAGGATGCACAATCCAAGTACACTTCATGTTTCAAATTTGTTACACAACTTTAACCATACGTGCATGCTACGGGACTTGCTAACTTCAACACAAGCATTCTTTAAATTCATAATCACCCAACTAGCATGACTTTAATATCACTACCTCCATATCTCAAAACAATTATCAAGTACTCCCTCTGTAAACTAATACAAAAGCGTTTAGATCACTAGTTTAGTATTCTAAACGTTCTTATATTAGTTTATGGAGGGAGTATTAAATTAATCATAGCATCCAATTCACTTCCTATGATAGTTTTTATTATACCCAACATGGATGCCTACCATTCTAGGACCAATTTATAACCATAGCAAATACCATGATGTTCTAAAAGACTCTCAAAATAATATAAGTGAAGCATGAGAGACTAGCAATTTCTACAAAATTAAGCCACCGCCATGCTCTAAAAGATATAAGTGAAGCACTAGAGCAAAAACTATCAAGCTCAAAAGATATAAGTGAAGCACATAGAGTATTCTAACAAATTCTAATCAAGTGGGCTTCTCCCAAAAGGTGTCTACAGCAAGGATGATTGTGGAAAACTAAGCAAATACTAATATCATACACGACGCTCCAAGAAAAACACATATCATGTGGCGAATAAAAATATAGCTCCAAGTAAAGTTACCAATGAACGAAGACGAAAGAGGGTATGCCTTCCCGGGGCATCCCCAAGCTTAGGCTTTTGGATATTCTTGAATATCTTGGGGTGCCATGGGCATCCCCAATCTTAGGCTTTTGCCACTCCTTATTCCATAGTCCATCAAATCTTTACCTAAAACTTGAAAACTTCACAACACAAAACTCAACAGGAAATCTCATAAGCTCCGTTAGTGAAAGAAAACAAAACCACCACATAAGGTACTATAATGAACTTATTCTTTATTTATTTTGGTGTTAAACCTACTGTATTCCAAGTTCTCTATGGTTCATACCACTTAATATTAGCCATAGATGCATCAAAATAAGCAAACAACACACGAAAAACAGAATCTGTCAAAAACAGAACAATCTGTAGGAATCTGTAACTAATGCAAACTTCTGGAACTTTAAAAATCCTACCAAAATAGGAAGTCCTGGTAAATTTGTCTATGGATCAGAAGCAAAAAGAATCAACGCAAAAGCACGTTTATCTGAATTAACAAAACTAATTTCGTGCATGCAAAGTTTCTGTTTTTCAGCAGAATCAAATTAACTATCACCATAGGTTATCCTATAGGTTCTACTTGGCACAAAAACTAATTAAAACATAAAAACACATCTAAAGAGAAGGTAGATGAAAAATTTATTACTAAACAGAAACAAAAACAAAAAACACAAATAAAATTGGGTTGCCTCCCAACTAGCGCTATCGTTTAACGGCCCTAGCTAGGCATAAAAGCGAGGATAGATCTAAGTAGTGCCATAATACTAAGATAAATCTTGAAAACTCGTCTCATATTCTCTACGTTCAGCAGCAAGTTTTCTTTGAGGCAAGCAAAAGTAATCAAAAGGGCTAAATTTAGCGGGACAAAAGTCCCCAAGATCAATCACAGGAGGAATTGGTTCCTCCTTTGGCCCTTCATATTGCACAACTAATTCATCATTATAAGCATTCTTTTGCAGAATCTTGTGGGCCTATACTCAAGAGAGTATCCTAGCTTGTTATTTCGAAGAGCAAAATCATTATTAAGTTTAGAAATTCTATCAACTAGGACATTGGTAGGAACCTTTTTTCTAAGGTTTTCATTGAAAGCAACATAGTCCAACGATTGAAAACGCCTAATTTCCTCTTGCTCGAAGAGGATCGCCTCTATGGGTGGACGACCGGCATCCACCCTATAGTGCGCAAAGATTTCTTTGGCCTCTCTTATTATAAATCTAAACTCATGAGCCAAAAAGATAGTAACGGCGCGCTTAACAGAAGAGTGCTCAATATTAGAAAATTCCAAAAAAATTCTTTGTATGCAAGGATGCATATGCATAAATTGTTTTTCAAGCTCAACTACAAACATAGCGATAGCACCCGCAAGACTACTAGTTCTATGAAGAATAGAACCACCCATAGAAGGTAAAGCACCGGGACAAGTAAAGAAATCTTGAATAACACCTTTTCCAATAATGTTACCACTACCGATTCGAAACTTTTTAGTATGCAAGATAGGGGGTTCTTCAGCCGGAGCATCAGAATTTTCCATGTTATCATTATTGTCCATATCGACGATAATCTCCCCAATTTTGAGACATAACGGCAAACAAAAGCGAGGAAAAAGAGGAGGAGATTGGGAAAGAGAGGGCGAATAAAACGACAAGGGTGAAGTGGGGGAGAGGAAAACGAGAGGCAAATGGCAAATAATGTAATTGCGAGGGAGATGAGTTTGTGATGGGTACTTGGTATGTCTTGACTTGAGCGAAGACCTCCCCGGCAACGGCGCCAGAAATCCTTCTTGCTACGTCTTGAGCTTGCGTTGGTTTTCCTTGAAGAGGAAAGGGTGATGCAGCAAAGTAGCATAAGTATTTCCCTCAGTTTTTGAGAACCAAGGTATCAATCCAGTAGGAGGCTCCTCAAAAGTCCCACGCACCTACACAAACAAACAAAGAACTCACAACCAACGCAATAAAGGGGTTGTCAATCCCTTCACGGCCACTTGCGAAAGTGAGATCTGATAGAGATAGTATGATACGATAAATATATTTTTGGTATTTTATAATATAGATGCAAATAAAAGTAGATTGAAAGCTTATATGATAAAAGATAGTCCCGAGGGCCATGGCTTCTCTCAAGATAGCATAAGTATTACGGTGGGTGAACAAATTACTGTCGAGCAATTGATAGAAAAGCGAATAATTATGAGATTATCTAGGCATGATCATGTATATAGGCATCACGTCCGTGACAAGTAGACTAACTCCTGCCTGCATCTACTACTATTACTCCACACATCGACCGCTATCCAGCATGCATCTAGAGTATTAAGTTCATAAGAACAGAGTAACACATTAAGAAAGATGACATTATGTAGAGGGATAAACTCAAGAAATATGATATAAACCCCATCTTTTTATCCTCGATGGAAACAATACAATACGTGCCTTGCAACCCTTTCTGTCACTGGGTAAGGACACCGCAAGATTGAACCCAAAGCTAAGCACTTCTTCCATGGCAAGAAAGATAAATCTAGTAGGCCAAAGCAAACTGATAATTCGAATAGACTTGCAAAGATAACTCAATCAAACATAAAAGAATTCAGAGAAGATTCAAATATTTCTCATAGATAAACTTGATCATAAACCCACAATTCATCAAATCTCGAGAAACACGCCGCAAAAAGAGTTACATCAAATAGATCTCCACAAGAGAGGGGGAGAACATGGTATTGAGATCCAAAAAGAGAGAAGAAGTCATCTAGATAATAACTATGGACCCCGAAGGTCTGCGGTAAACTACTCACAACTCATCGGAGGGGCTATGGTGTTGATGTAGAAGCCCTCCATGGTCGATTCCCCCTCCAGCGGAGCGCCGGCGAAGGCTCCAAGATGGGATCTCGTAGATACAGAAGGTTACGGCGGTGGAAATTGTTTTTCGTTGGCTCCCTGGATGTTTTCGGGGTACGTAGGTATATATAGGAGGAAGAAGTACGTCGGTGGCTGCCCGAGGGGCCCACGAGACAAGGGGGCGCGCCCTGTAGGGGTGGGTGCGCCCTCCTATCTCATGGCCGCCTCGGCTGCTGCTTGGCTTGCACTCCAAGTCCTCTGGATCACGTTCGTTCCAAAAATCACACTCTCGAAGGTTTCATTCCGTTTGGACTCCGTTTGATATTCCTTTTCTTCGAAATACAGAAATAGGCAAAAAACAGCAATACGGGCTGGGCCTCCGGTTAGTAGGTTAGTCCCAAAAATGATATAAATGTGTAAAATAAAGCCCATAAACATCCAAAAGGGTAATATAATAGCATGGAACAATCAAAAATTATAGATACGTTGGAGACGTATAAGAGAGTTGCATCATCGTGCCTCCTCTCGTACTCTCTTTTTTAGGTGTCCTTCTCTCGTACTCTTTTTCTCCACATCGTGTCGTTAGCTCAATGCAGGTGTGTGTTTAAGGAGGTTGCTAGACGCCCATTAGGCCCAATTTATCCAGAGCACCGAAAAAGGTGACCGGAGCAGCGGCCCAGGATGGTTAGCGATCGTTCTTAGCGAACATAACCGGATTAGGGGCGACTCACAGCTCATCCAACGGCCAAAAATGCTTCAAACTGACGATCAGACGGTCGGGAGCGCTGATGCCTTGAGAAGGCTGGAAAAGTGTTCAGTTTTAGTGTATCTAAATTGCATGAGTTTATCCCTCTACATCATGTCATCTTTCTTAATGTGTTACTCTGTTCTTTATGAACTTAATACTCTAGATGCATGCTGGATAGCGGTCGATGTATGGAGTAATAGTAGTAGATGTAGGCAGGAGTCGGTCTACTTGTCACGGACGTGATGCCTATATACATGATCATGCCTAGATAATCTCATAATTATTCTCTTTTCTATCAATTGCTCGACAGTAATTTGTTCACCCACCGTAATACTTATGCTATCTCGAGAGAAGCCACTAGTGAAACCTATGGCCCCCGGGTCTATCTTTTATCATATAAGCTTTCCATCTACTTTTATTTGCATCTTTACTTTTCCAATCTATATCATAAAATACCAAAAATATATTTATCTTATCATACTATCTCTATCAGATCTCACTTTCGCAAGTGGCCGTGAAAGGATTGACAACCCCTTTATTGCGTTGGTTGTGAGTTCTTGTTTGTTTGTGTAGGTGCGTGGGACTTTTGAGGAGCCTCCTACTGGATTGATATCTTGGTTCTCAAAAACTGAGGGAAATACTTATGCTACTATTGCTGCATCACCCTTTCCTCTTAAAGGAAAACCAACGCAAGCTCAAGACGTAGCAAGAAGGATTTCTAGCACCGTTGCTGGGGAGGTCTTCTCTCAAGTCAAGACATAGCAAGTACCCATCACAAACTCATCTCCCTCACATTTACATTATTATTTGCCATTTGCCTCTCGTTTTCCTCTTCCCTGCTTCACCCTTGCCATTTATTCGCCCTCTCTTTCCAAATCTCCTCTCTCTTTCGCTTGCCCTCCTCGCTTTTGTTTGCCGTTATGTCTGAAACTAGGGAGATTATCGTCGTGTATGGACAATAATGATAGCATGGAAAATTCTGATGCTCTTGCTGAAGAACCCCCTATCTTGCATACTAAAAAGTTTCGAGTCGGTAGTGGTAACATTATTGGAAAGGGATTATTCTAGATTTCTTTACTTGTGCCGGTGCTTTACCTTCTACGTGTGGTTCTATTCTTCATAGAACTAGTAGTCTTGTGGGTGCTATCGCCATGCTTGTAGTTGAGCTTGAAAGACAATTTATGCATATGCATCCTTGCATACAAAGAATTTTTCTGGAATTTTCTAATATTGAGCACTCTTCTGTTAAGCGCGCTGCTACTATCTTTTTGGCACATGAGTTTAGATTTATAATAAAAGAGGCCAAAGGAATCTTTGCGCACTATAGGGCGGACGCCGGCCGTCCTCCCATAGAGGCGATCCTCTTTGATCAAGAGGAAATTAGGCGTTTTCAATCTTTGGAGTATGTTGCTTTTAATGAAAACCTTAGAAAAAAGGTTCCTTCCAATGTCCTAGTTGATAGAATTTCCGAACTTAATAATGATTTTGCTCTCCGAAATAATGTGCTAGGATACTCTCTTGAGTATAGGCTCATGAAATTCTGCCAAAAGAATGCTTATAATGATGAATTAGTTGTGCAATATGAAGGGCCAAAGGAGGAACCCATTCCTCCTGTGATTGATCTTGGGGACCTTTGTCCCATTAAATTTAGCCCTTTTGATTATTTTTGCTTGCGTCAAAGGAAACTTGCTGCTGAACATAGGGAATATGAGATGAGTTTTTGTGATTTATCTTATTATTATGGCACCACTTATATCTATCCTTGCTTTTTTGCCTAGCTAGGGGTGTTAAACGATAGCGCTAGTTGGGAGGCAACCCAAATTTATTTTGTGTTTTTTGTTTTTGATTTTGTTTAGTAATAAATTTTTCATCTAGCTTCTATTTAGCTATGGTTTTATGTTTTAATTAGTGTTTGTGCCAAGTAGAACCTTTGGGGAGACTTGGGTGAAGTTTATATGATCTTGCTGTAAAAAACAGAAACGTTAGCGCTCACGAGATTCGCTGTCATATTTTACTGGAAAGTGCTTTTTAGTTGGTTATTTTTGCAGATGATTAATAGACAAATTCCCCACGTTCACCAATTTAGTTTAGATTTTTTTTGGAGCTCCAGAAGTATTTGAAAGTTACAGATTTCTACAGACTGATCTGTTTTTGACAGATTCTGTTTTTCATGTGTTGTTTGCTTATTTTGATCCATCTATGGCTAGTATGTAAGGGTTGAAGGAAATATGCCCTAGAGACAATAATAAAGTTATTATTTATTTCCTTATATCATGATAAATATTTATTATTCATGCTAGAATTGTATTAACCGGAAACATGATACATGTGTGAATACATAGACATACAGAGTGTCACTAGTATGCCTCTACTTGACTAGCTCGTTAATCAAAGATGGTTATGTTTCCTAGCCATACACAAAGAGTTATCATTTGATTAACGGGATCACATCATTAGGAGAATGATGTGATTGACTTGACCCATTTTGTTAGCTTAGCACTTGATCGTTTAGTATGTTGCTATTGCTTTCTTCATGACTTATACATGTTCCTATGACTATGAGATTATGCAACTCCCATTTACCGGAGGAACACTTTGTGTGCTACCAAACGTCACAACATAACTGGGTGATTATAAAGGTGCTCTACAGGTGTCTCCGAAGGTGCCTGTTGGGTTGGCGTATTTCGAGATTAGGATTTGTCACTCCGATTGTCGGAGAGGTATCTCTGGGCCCACTCGGTAATGCACATCACTTAAGCCTTGCAAGCATTGCAACTAATGAGTTAGTTGCGGGATGATGTATTATGGAACGAGTAAAGAGACTTGCCAGTAACGAGATTGAACTAGGTATTGAGATACCGACGATCGAATCTCGGGCAAGTAACATACCGATGACAAAGGGAACAACGTATGTTGTTATGCGGTTTGACCGATAAAGATCTTCGTAGAATATGTGGGAGCCAATATGAGCATCCAGGTTCCGCTATTGGTTATTGACCGGAGATGCGTCTCGGTCATGTCTACATAGTTCTCAAACACATAGGGTCCGCACCCTTAAAGTTCGATGACGGTTATATTATGAGTTTATGTGTTTTGATGTACCAAAGGTAGTTCGGAGTCCTGGATGTGATCACGGACATGACGAGGAGTCTCGTAATGGTCGAGACATGAAGATTGATATATTGGACGACTATATTCGGACACCGGAATGGTTCCGGGGGTTATCGGATATATACCGGAGTACCGGGGGGTTACCGGAACCCCCCCCCCCCGGAGGTTATTGGGCCTCATGGGCCCAAGTGGTGGAAGAGGAGAGGTGGCCAAGGGGCTGCCGCGTGCCCCTCTCCCCCCAGTCCGAATTGGACAAGGAGGGGGCGGCGCCCCCCTTTCCTTTCCCCCTCTCTGTCCTTCCCTCTCCTCTCCTACTCCAACATGGAAGGGGGGAGTCCTACTCCCGGTGGGAGTAGGACTCCTCATGGGGCACGCCAAGGGTGGCCGACCCCCTCCCCCTCCTCCACTCCTTTATAAACGGGGAGGGAGGCACCCCCTAGAGACACAACAATTGATCCCTTGGATCTCTTAGCCGTGTGCGGTGCCCCCTCCATCATAATCCACCTCGATCATATCGTAGCGGTGCTTAGGCGAAGCCCTGTGTCGGTAGAATATCAACATAGTCACCATGCCGTCGTGCTGACGGAACTCTCCCTCAAAGCTCGGCTAGATCGGAGTTCAAGGGACGTTATCGAGTTGAACGTGTGCTGAACTCGGAGGTGTCGTGCGTTTGGTACTTGATCGATCGGATCGTGAAGACGTACGACTACATCAACCGCGTTGTGCTAACACTTCCGCTTTCGGTCTACGAGGATACGTGGACACACTCTCCCCTCTCGTTGCTATGCATCACCATGATCTTGCGTGTGCGTAGGAATTTTTTTGAAATTACTACGTTCCCCAACAGTGGTATCGGAGCCAGGTTTTATGCGTTGATGTTATATGCACGAGTAGAACACAAGTGAGTTGTGGGCGATACAAGTCATACTGCTTACCAGCATGTCATACTTTGGTTCGGCGGTATTGTTGGATGAAGCGGCCCGGACCAACATTACATGTACACTTACGCGAGACTGGTTCTACAGACGTGCTTTGCACACAGGTGGCTGGCGGGTGTCAGTTTCTCCAACTTTAGTTGAATCGAGTGTGGCTACGCCCAGTCCTTGAGAAGGTTAAAACAACACTAACTTGATGAACTATCGTTGTGGTTTTGATGCGTAGGTAAGAATGGTTCTTGCTTAGCCCGTAGCGGCCACGTAAAACTTGCAACAACAAAGTAGAGGACCTCTAACTTTTTTTGCAGGGCATGTTGTGATGTGATATGGTCAAGGCATGATGCTATATTTTATTGTATGAGATGATCATGTTTTGTAACCGAGTTATCGGCAACTGGCAGGAGCCATATGGTTGTCGCTTTATTGTATGCAATGCAATCGCCCTATAATTACTTTAGTTTATCAATAAGTGGTAGCGATAGTCGTAGAAGCAATAGTTGGCGAGACGACAATGATGCTACGATGGAGATCAAGGTGTCACGCCGGTGATGATGGTGATCACGATGGTGCTTCAGAGATGGAGATCACAAGCACAAGATGATGATGGCCATATCATATCACTTATATTGATTGCATGTGATGTTTATCTTTTATGCATCTTATTTTGCTGACGGTAGCATTATAAGATGATCTCTCACTAAATTTCAAGATAAAAGTGTTCTCCCTAAGTATGCACCGTTGCCAAAGTTCGTCGTGCCCAGACACCACGTGATGATCGGGTGTGATAAGCTCTACGTCCATCTACAATGGGTGTAAGCCAGCTTTGCACACGCAGAATACTCAGGTTAAACTTGACGAGCCTAGCATATGCAGATATGGCCTCGGAACACTGAGACCGAAAGGTCGAGCGTGAATCATATAGTAGATATGATCAACATAGTGATGTTCACCATTGAAAACTACTCCATTTCACGTGATGATCGGTTATGGTTTAGTTGATTTGGATCACGTGATCACTTAGATGATTAGAGGGATGTCTATCTAAGTGGGAGTTCTTAAGTAATATGATTAATTGAACTTAAATTTATCATGAACTTAGTACCTGATAGTATTTTGCGTGTCTATGTTTGTTGTAGATAGATGGCTCGTGTTGTTGTTCCGTTGAATTTTAATGCGTTCCTTGACAAAGCAAAGTTGAAAGATGATGGTAGCAATTACACGGATTGGGTCCGTAACTTGAGGATTATCCTCATTGCTGCACAGAAGAATTACATCCTGGAAGCACTGCTAGGTGCCAAACCTGCTGCAGGAGCAACACCAGATGTTATGAACGTCTGGCAGAGCAAAGCTGATGACTACTCGATAGTTCAGTGTGCCATGCTTTACGGCTTAGAACCGGGACTTCAACGATGTTTTGAATGTCATGGAGCATATGAGATATTCCAGGAGTTGAAGTTAATATTTCAAGCAAATGCCTAGATTGAGAGATATGAAGTCTCCAATAAGTTCTACAGCTGCAAGATGAAGGAGAATAGTTCTGTCAGTGAGCATATACTCAGAATGTCTGGCTATAACAATCACTTGATTCAACTGGGAGTTAATCTTCCGGATGATAGCGTCATTGACAGAATTCTTCAATCACTGCCACCAAGCTACAAGAGCTTCGTGATGAACTATAACATGCAAGGGATGGATAAGACGATTCCCGAGCTCTTCGCAATGCTAAAGGCTGCGGAGGTAGAAATCAAAAAGGAGCATCAAGTGTTAATGGTCAATAAGACCACCAGTTTCAAGAAAAAAGGCAAAGGGAAGAAGAAGGGGAACTTCAAGAAGAACAGCAAACAAGTTGCTACTCAAGAGAAGAAACCCAAGTTTGGACCTAAGCCTGAGACTAAGTGCTTCTACTGCAAGCAGACTGGTCACTGGAAGCGGAATTGCCCCAAGTATTTGGCGGATAAGAAGGATGGCAAGGTGAACAAAGGTACATGTGATATACATGTTATTGATGTATACCTTACTAGAGCTCGCAGTAGCACCTGGGTATTTGATACTGGTTCTGCTGCTAATATTTGCAACTCAAAATAGGGACTACGGATAAGTGAACATTGGCTAAGGACGAGGTGATGATGCATGTGGGAAATGGTTCCAAAGTCGATGTGATCGCCGTTGGCGCGCTACCCCTACATCTACCTTCGGGATTAGTTTTAGACCTAAATAATTTTTATTTGGTGCCAACGTTGAGCATGAACATTGTATCTGGATCTTGTTTGATGCGAGACGGTTATTCATTTAAATCTAAGAATAATGGTTGTTCTATTTATATGAGTAATATCTTTTATGGTCATGCACCCGTGAAGAGTGGTCTATTTTTGATGAATCTCGATAGTAGTGATACACATATTCATAATGTTGAAGCCAAAAGATGCAGAGTTGATAATGATAGTGCAACTTATTTGCGGCACTGCCGTTTGGGTCATATTGGTGTAAAGCGCATGAAGAAACTCCATACTGATGGACTTTTGGAATCACTTGATTATGAATCACTTGGTACTTGCGAACCATGCCTCATGGGCAAGATGACTAAAACGCCGTTCTCCGGAACTATGGAGCGAGCAACGGATTTGTTGGAAATCATACATACTGATGTATGTGGTCCAATGAATATAGAGGCTCGCGGCGGGTATCGTTATTTTCTCACCTTCACATATGATTTAAGCAGATATGGGTATACTACTTAATGAAACATAAGTCTGAAACATTTGAAAAGTTCAAAGAATTTCAGAGTGAAGTTGAAAATCATCGTAACAAGAAAATAAAATTTCTGTGACCTGATCGTGGAGGAGAATATTTGAGTTACGAGTTTGGTCCACATTTGAAACAATGCAGAATAGTTTCGCAACTCACTCCACCCAGAACACCACAGCGTAATGGTGTATGCGAACGTCGTAATCGTACTTTACTAGATATGGTGTGATCTATGATGTCTCTTACTGATTTACCACTATCTTTTTGGGGTTATGCTTTAGAGACGACCACATTCACGTTAAATAGGGCATCATCAAAATCCGTTGATACGATGCCTGATGAACTGTGGTTTGGCAAGAAACCAAAGTTGTCGTTTCTTAAAGTTTGGGGCTGCGATGCTTATGTGAAAAAGCTTCAACCTGATAAGCTCGAACCCAAATCGGAGAAATGTGTCTTCATAGGATACCCAAACGAAACTCTTGGGTACACCTTCTATCACAGATCCGAAGGCAAGACATTCGTTGCGAAGAATGGATCCTTTCTAGAGAAGGAGTTTCTCTCGAAAGAAGTGAGTGGGAGTGTCGGTGTCAAAACCGGCGGATCTCGGGTAGGGGGTCCCGAACTGTGCCTCTAGGCGGATGGTAACAAGAGACAAGGGACATGATGTTTTACCCAAGTTTGGGCCCTCTTGATGGAGGTAAAACCCTACGTCCTGCTTGATTGATATTGATATTGGGGATGTTTACAAGAGTGGATCTACCACGAGATCAAGGAGGCTAAACCCTAGAAGCTAGCCTATGGTATGATTGTTGTTTGTTGTCCTACGGACTAGAGCCATCCGGTTTATATAGACACCGGAGAGGGCTAGGGTTACATAGAGTCGGTTACAATGGTAGGAGATCTACATATCCGTATCGCCAAGCTTGCCTTCCACGCCAAGGAAAGTCCCATCCGGACACGGGAAGAAGTCTTCAATCTTGTATCTTCATAGTCTTGGAGTCCAGTCGATGATGATAGTCCGGCCGATGATAGTCCGGCCGATGACGGTAGTCCGGCTATCCGGACACCCCCTAATCCAGGACTCCCTCAGTAGCCCCTGAACCAGGCTTCAATGACGATGAGTCCGGCGCGCATATTGTTCGGCATTGCAAGGCGGGTTCCTCCTCCGAATAATTCATACAAGATTGTGAACACCAGGATAGTGTCCGGCTCTGCAAAATAAATTCCACATTCCACCGTAGAGAGAATAATATATACACAAGTTCAATCTGCTGACGTTTTTTGCGGCATGACGTCACACCACTACCAAACCATTACTTGAATCGTTTTTTATTTTACCACCTCAGCGCATTTAGCGAAGCGGTTTCCTTGGCACATCTTGTCGAAGCAGAGACCGTGTTCCCCCTTAATCCGGGATTCTCATCAATACGAACGTGGGTAACTCAACCGCGCCCGCCGCCATGCCCCCTCTATCGAAGGCGAGTCCCGAATGGTCACGGAGACGGCTCTTGGTATTCTCCCTCTTTATAACGGGACCAAGGCTCGTTTCTTTTCTTTAATCCTTCCTCGAATCCTCTTCCTGCTCTAAGTTCCAGCACCTAGAGCCCCAGATTCGAGCGCTTCGGACCTTCAATGATGTCCGGTTCCGACCTCCAGGGCCGGTGGATGCCCTCCTCCGTCACGGAGGAGGACGTGCTAAAGCTGCGGGAGGCCAAGTACCTGACTTACGAGATTTCGCACAGGTTGCCTGCCGAAGGGCAGGCCATCCCCACCCCCGAGCCCGGCGAGTATGTTGTTTTTGTATCCCACCTCCGTCGGGGTTTAGGCTTCCCGATGGATCCTTTTGTGAGAGGGCTCATGTTTTACTATGGGTTGGAATTCCACGATTTGGCTCCGGAGTCCATCCTCCACATCTCCGCATTTGTCGTTGTCTGCGAAGCCTTCCTCCGTGTCACCCCTCACTTCGGCATGTGGCTGAAGACCTTCAATGTGGCGCCGAAGATGATCGGGGGGCGTCAAGCGGAGTGCGGCGGGGCGGCCGTCAGTAGGAGGGCCGATGCCTCGTGGCCCACGGGCTCCTTCCAAGAGGAGCTCGGCTTGTGGCAGCAAGAGTGGTTCTATATTACCGTTCCGAGGGGCCGCAAACAAAAGTCGCCGCCCTTATTCCGCCCGGGACCTCCACAACGGTTGATGTCGTGGGTCAACCAAGGGCTCAACTGGGGGCCGTCAAAGGATGTGCCCCTACTGCAGGGCGGATTCGAGATCTCCAAGCGAGGGAGATCGATCTGGTCATGGTGATGCAGGTTATGCTGATCAGGCGTCACTTGCCCTGCAAACGCCATCCTCTCCGACTATGGGAATTTAATCCAGAGGGACCACGGATTCTTCAACACTTCATGGGTATGACACCCCTGGAGATGTACAAATTATTCTTCGAATCGCGAGAGGCGCGTCCGGAATTGACTGAGGATGCTGGCCTAAGCTGCAATCGCCCGGATACTCAAGTAAGTAGTTCCAAGTCCGGACATACCGTTTGTTTGCCTTTCGATGATTCGCCTTATGACCAATTTCCTTCTAAACAGGAGTGGATAGCGGAAGCAAAATTGATATGGTGTCCGGCCCCCCTCCCACAGACCGCGCCGGATTTCGTGCTGGTCCGGATGTTGGAGGTTGCGCCTCCAGAGGAAGGCGAAGGGGAAAGTGGAAAAGCTACTGCCTCGCCTAAGTAGGCTCTTGAAAGAGGGGGGATCGAGAATCCCTCCCTCCAAGGGGAGAAGAGGATTGCCTCCGAGGACCCGGGGGCCAAAGCCCCTAAACGGGGGAAGAAATCTTCGCCAGAGGGTCCTGCGTCCGGGGAGGCCCCGGCCGCACAGTCTCCCTTAAAGGATCAGCCCTCCAACGAGCCGTAAGTAGAAAGAAAGGATTTTTATAATAAGGGACATCCCTTTTTGTGCTTCTGAGGATAACTAAAGTTTTTACCTTTTAGTTCGGATCTTCGTCCTTCGCAAATGAGCTCGTCTTCGGGGGACCTTCGTCCGGAGATGATGGAGAGCGAGACGCCTCCGTCCGAGGCACCGTCGGATAGGGCGGACGAGCCTGAAGTGTCGTCACGGAGGGAGCCCCCGGGTTTGGCGAAGCCGGATAGTTCGGCGCCAACTGGTGTGCGGCTGAAGGATCTGCTTGAGAAGGTGTCTATCTCAGAAGATCACCACACATTGATGAGTGTGGTGATTGAAAGGATTTCATCCGCCGAAGGCGGGTTGCATAATGCCGTCAGGAGTTTGCTGGCGGGGTTTGAGGTACGTAAAAAATGACACACCTTTTGACAGTTTTGCATATAGAATGCTCCCTGTATAGATAGTAGCCCCTGAGACTCGGTAGGTTGTCGAAAGCGACAGCGTGCCGAGGATCAAAATTGCAGGTTTAAATTTTCGCTGTGCCTATGTAGGTGGCGGGTCGTTCGGGGGCCAGCCGGACTGATGAAGTTGCTGAACTAAAGCGGCAACTCACCGTTACGGATGCGGACATCACGCTGGTCAACAGGCGACTTGATGAGTCACAAGGTAAGTGTTTCTGTGCAGTCACTTGGTAAGGGAGCCGAAGCCAGCTCCTTACAACATGTGTGTGAAATGCAGATAGTGCCGCTGCTGTGGAGAGCCTTCGGGCCAAACTTGCTCAAGCCAAGGAGCAGGCCAGAAGGAGTAATGTGGCGGCCTCGAGGGCGGCCGAAGAGTTAGTGGCCGAAAGGGCCGCACACTGCTGAAGCAGGGAAGAGATGGCTGAAATGGCCGTGAAGTTAAAAGATGCTACCGATCGCAATGAGGCTCTTGGGAAGGAGCGCCTGGCGGGGCAAGAAGACCTGGGGAAGGCCACTGCCAAAGCCAAGGATGCCCGCTCTGCAATGCGGGCTATAAAGGAAGAGCTGCGCCAGGCCGGAGACATTGTAGCTGGCAAGCCTTTTCTGCTGCGCCGAAGGTTTACGGATCCAAAGTATGCTCAGCTGGGCCAACTGTGGGGTCCGGAGGACCCTTATATGGACTTAGCAGCGAGTGCGGCGGATGCCGTTGTGCATTTTCGAAGCCAGAAGGATCGCAAGACAGAAGAGCTGTTTTGGTCTCAATTCCATAGTCCAGAGCGTTCACTTCCGCTGACCGACCGTTTGGCCGAGTGGGCTGAGCTAAATAGGTTGTCCGGGCTTGCCATGACGGATATCGTGACCCATGTCTGGCCGGATAGGCCCAAGCCGAAGAGTTACTTTGGCTTATTGCAGCAATTTCTTGGGGCGGTGCCGCATATCAAGGCGATGAAGCGGTCGGCATGCATAGAGGGTGCGCGGATGGCACTCGCCCGTGTGAAGATACATTGGACAGAGATGGATGCCACCGATGTTGCGACCCCGGTCCGGACGATAGCCGGTTACCCGCCGAGCACTATTTTGGCGAAGTGCTGCGTGGTGCTCGTGTAATAGAGTCGCAGTGCTCAAAAAATGTTACGTTCAAATGAACGTTTTATGTTGTAAAACAATATTTATGATGTAAGCGCCTTTTATACTTGTGCGTTCAAGTAATGTAATATCTCCTATGCGGTCGTTCATGTATACGTGTGTATAACCTGAAAGATGGCAGTCATCGGCTTCAGCCCCCACGCACAAGGTGCGGGGGTGTTCGCAAAAAATAGCACGTTTTCACACTTAATCCGACGTCTCGGTCCTGTAAAGGAGGTGGTAGCGTAGCAAACGAGGCAACCGGACTATAATGCTTTATCACTTTCACTTAGCCATGGAGTTCGAGGGTGGGGCGAAGACATAGCCCCTGGGGGCACCCCGCTCTCCGAATTTGGGGCGCGTATGTGCCTGACTGGGAAATGGCCCTTCGTCAAAGCGGAGGAATTCTAAACATTCCCTTGGTCGATCGAGTGGTTGACCAGTCTCTCGTTGTATCATGACAGTCAGTTTTCGGCTTTCTCTACTGAGGTGCTCGCCCAGCCGAACTGGGGCACAATCGCAGTAGTTCTCCTGGTGCAGCGTTAGCCGATGATACGGAACGTAAGGCTGCAAAACACAGGAGCCGGGAAAACCCAACATTTGACCCAAGACATGATTCGGAGCTGATGCATATAAGGCCTAACTCGAGACGCCGAACACTCCCGAAGGTGTTCGGTCTTTATAATGACGGGCAGAACAATGCCCTAAGCCCCTTGTGTCCAGGTATGGGCAAGTTCCTCTGGCGCGGCCGATGCCAAAACGCCAGCCTCCACTCTGGTTATAATAAGAAACCAGGGGATTATAGCAACAAGAGACAGTAAGAAAGGTTTACGTAGGGTCTTAGTCTGAAAAGAATCCTTGAAACGGGTCCCTACTGCACGTCTGCGCCTGTGTCTCCGTTGTGCCATATCCTGGACGGGTGTGCACGTTGTTCATCTGTAAAAAGAGAGGAACTTAGTTTGAAAAGAAATCGTGCAAAAAAGTACATAAAAAATTGAAATATAAATTTAGAAAGCTGAGCCTATGCTAGCTCATTATAGCTTATATACACAAACCCTTGTGAAGGGGTGTGCGGCTAGGTAGCCCCTAGCTTATTTATTCCGGACCCGTCCAGCCGTGTCCGGGGGCTTAGCCGACCTTTTAATGAAATGATGCCATGTGGACCGGGCATTTTAAGCGTAAGAGACGCGTAGTGTGGTATTGCGTTAAAGCGGACGAAAGCTTCACGTCCCAGTAGTGCTTGATAGCAACTTTTGAATGGGGCGACATGAAAGGTTAGCTTTTCTCGTCGGAAGTTGTCAGGTGACCCGAACACAACTTCTAGTAATAATGAACCTGTGCACCTGGCGTAAGGGCCTGGCGCCACTCCTTTGAAGGAAGTGCGGCTATGTCGAATTGTAGTAGGGTCTGTCCCCAACTTGCGGATTGTGTCCGGATATAGCAGGTTTAAGTCACTACCGCTGTCCATCAGAACTTGCGTAAATCGCAGTCCGTCTATTATGGGGTCCAATATCAGAGCAGTCCATCATGCATTCCGGATACTTCTGGAATAATCCAGATGGTCGAAAGTGATTGGTTTTGACATCCAATCTCGGTGTTCCGCTGGGGTGGACCGTGCGACACTTGTCTTAGCGAGTGTCGTGTTGTATTTCCGTACTATCACGTGAAGTGAGTTTACTGTTTTGACTTCTTGTGGGAAAGTCTTCTGACTTCCGGTGCTCTGCTGGTGGGGTTCGTCATCATCCTCGTTTGGCATATCGAGCCCCTTGTGTTTGGCGTTGAGTCTGCCGGACTGTTTAAAAACCCAACAATTTCGGTTGGTATGGTTTGCAGGTCTTCCGGAGGTACTGTGGATTTGACATATCCGATCCAAAATTTTGTTTAAGTTGGATAGCTCGTCACTGTTGTCCTTAAGAGGCAGTGTTTTATTGTTTGGCCGCGAGATTTTGAATCCGGCATTGACCGCCGTGCTCTTTGGGCTTTTTTCTTTATTCCGGCGCTGATCTTTCCTGCGCGGTGATTTTCCATTTCCATCTCTGATCTCGGATGTACTCGGGTTGCTAGTGCTGCATCTTGCTAGCCAGCTATCTTCTCCTGCGCAAAAGCGCGTCATGAGGCTTGTTAGCGCGGCCATTGTTCTTGGCTTCTCTTGGCCGAGGTGTCTGGCGAGCCATTTGTCTCGGACGTTGTGTTTAAAAGCTGCTAAGGCTTCCGCGTCCGGACAGTCGACTATTTGGTTCTTTTTGGTAAGGAACCTGTTCTAGAATTTGTGCGCTGACTCTCCGGGCTGTTGAGTTATATGACTTAGATCGTCTGCATCCGGAGGGCGGACATAAGTCCCTTGAAAATTTTTCTAAACACGTCCTCAAGTTCTTCCCAACTACCAACAGTGTTTTCTGGGAGGCTTTTGAGCCAATGTCGAGCTGGCCCTTTGAGCTTGAGGGGTAGATACTTTATGGCGTGGAGATCATCTCCTCTAGCCATGTGTATGTGTAGTATGTAATCTTCTATCCAAACTCCGGGGTCTGTTGTGCCGTCGTATGCCTCTATGTTTATGGGTTTGAACCCTGCTGGAAATTCATGATCCAACACCTCATCAGTGAAACATAGTGGGTGTGCGGCGCCCCTGTATTTGGGTGTGTCGCTGTCTTCGAACACTTGTCGTGTTGTTTTACTTCCTGGGGCCCTCGTTTTTGGCCCATAGATGGACCTAGTTGGGCCGTCTTTTTTGCCAGGATTATAAGTCGGCTTGTGCGATGCCGTTTGCCGCTTTTGGCCTGTCATCTGGCCGTCTATCCGGCCAGGCGGCCTCTTTATTTTTTGATTGTGAGGGCTCTATGGCTTCCTCGTCAAATTCCGGCAGCAGCTTGCGCTTCGGGTAGCTCTTTGTTTGATGGTCATTGCCATACTTGCCTGCGGTCTTGAGTACTTTGCTCCACTTCATTCTGAGTATGTCTTCCGCTGTTTTGAGCTTCCGTTTTTCCTTCTTCAAACTTCTTGTAGTGGCGACGAGTCTTTTGTGAAGATTCTTATGCTCCGGTGGTGTGTCCGGACTGTTTATTGCTCCGGGAAGGGGTTGATTATCCGGCTCGTCTTGTTCGGGCGGTTGCTTGGTTGCATGTTCGTCGTCCACTGGATTGCCCTGCTCTATTGCTGGGTCATTAGGAATGCTGCTTTGATCGAGGCGGGACTTAGGGCGGCGTCTACGTCGCCGTTTAGGTTGTTTGTCGGCGGGATTATCCTCTGCCGCATCCCGTTGTTCCTCGTTATCACTTCCTTTTGGGGTGTCCACCATATATATGTCATGTGACGAGGTGGTCTTCCAGTGCCCTATAGGCGCTGGTTCTTGATTGTCTCCATCATCGTCGTCCATACCGTCGATGTCTTCGGAGTCGTAGTTTAGCACGTCGGTTAAATCGCCAACAGTGGCTACGAAGTGGGTGGTGGGTGGGCTCTGAATTTCTTCGTCGTACGCATCCCAACCATCCTGGCCGTAGTCCGGCCAGGGCTCTCCGGATAGTGAGAGATGCTTCAGTGAATTTAAGATGTCGCCGAAGGGTGAGTGCTGAAAGATGTTCGCAGCGGTGAATTCCATGATCAGCGCCCAATCGGATTCGACTGGCAGGGGCGCAGGAGGTTCGGAGTCCGGCAGGGAGTCCGGCACCTCGGAGTAATGAGATTTATGCGGGACAAGGTCAGTGTTCGGCTCCATCACCGTAGAAGTTGTAGCTCCTGAGGCGGTGTCCAGCCATCTGTCCACGATCTGTGCGATCGGCTCCGGACTGTGGGTCGGAGCGGATTCGTGTGCGGCCTCCAAGGTGCTGTCCGGCGGCAGAGTTAGGTCGTGCCCATCATGACAGCGCGGCATGCTCGGTTGTGGCTCTGATCCATCGAAGATCAAGTCCCCGCGGATATCGGCCGTGAAGTTTAGGCTTCCAAACCTGACCTGACGGCCAGGGGCGTAGCTTTCGATCTGCTCCAGATGGCCGAGTAAGTCGGCCCGCAGTACGAAGCCGCCGAATATGAAGATCTGTCCGGGGAGAAAACTCTCACCCAGGACTGCATCGTTGTTGATTGAAGAGGCCATCAAGCCTATCAGTGATGATACAGAGGAACTCTCAATGAAAGCACCAATGTCGGTGTCAAAACCGGCGGATCTCGGGTAGGGGGTCCTGAACTGTGCATCTAGGCGGATGGTAACAGGAGACAAGGGACACGATGTTTTACCCAGGTTCGGGCCCTCTTGATGGAGGTAAAACCCTACGTCCTGCTTGATTGATATTGATATTGTGTATGTTTACAAGAGTGGATCTACCACGAGATCAAGGACGCTAAACCCTAGAAGCTAGCCTATGGTATGATTGTTGTTTGTTGTCCTACGGACTAGAGCCATCCGGTTTATATAGACACCGGAGAGGGCTAGGGTTACATAGAGTCGGTTACAATGGTAGGAGATCTACATATCCGTATCGCCAAGCTTGCCTTCCACGCCAAGGAAAGTCCCATCCGGACACGGGACGAAGTCTTCAATCTTGTATCTTCATAGTCTTGGAGTCCGGTCGATGATGATAGTCCGGCTGATGATAGTCCAGCTATCCGGACACCCCCTAATCCAGGACTCCCTCAGGGAGGAAAGTAGAACTTGATGAGGTAACAGTACATGCTCCCTTATTGGAAAATAGTTCATCACAGAAACCGGTTCTTGTGACGTCTACACCAATTAGTGAGGAAGTTAATGATGATGATCATGAAACTTCTACTGAACCTCATAGGTCAACCAGAGTAAGATCCGCACCAGAGTGGTACGGTAATCCTGTTCTGGAGGTTATGTGTCAGGACCCCGACTCAATGTCACACCGATCTAGCATGTAATACCTCATATCACTTTGCGGCCTCATGCACGGTATTCCCATGGGTGTCGCCTTACCAGGCCCGGGACCATTTGCGCCTTTTGGCACACGTATATGATAGTGTCGCTAGCATCCATATGACAAGGAGCCCGGGCTGACATGGCTAGTCGTGAACCCAAAGTGGCACTAACTTACAGGGACAGGCATACATGACCCAGCAACGAACGTGTCGGTCATCAGCGTGTGAATCCGGGCTGTAGCAACTGGGCTAGCAGGACTTTGGTAAATCGGGCTGTAGCAGGCTAACAGGACTCCGGTAGACACCATGTGACATTTCCTCGAAGGGACAGACACAGGAACGAAGAAGGACACATGCCGGCCAGCCTAAGTGTTTCGGAGCAGTAGCAAGCTACCAAGGCTTAGTGGAAGCACTAGGAGACATTTCCCGGTAAGAGAGGCTACCAAGGATAAACAACTAGATAGTCAGATCCCACACATACCAAGCATTTCAATAACATACACACAATATGCTCGATATGTGCAAATACAACGTGACTCTACAACTCAAGTATTTTATTCAATAGGCTCCGAGGAGCGAGATATTACAACATGGGTCTCTCGACCCAGCATCAGAGCATACAAGCCAAAGCACATGCAGAAGCTTAACATGTCTGAGTACAGACATCTACAAATGAAAAAGGATGAGAAGCCTGACTATCTTCCAGATCCTGCGGAGGGCACAAGATCGTAGCTGAGGTAACAAGCTAAACGTCGATGTCCACACAGAACTACTAGTGAGACTGAAGTCTCTCTGCAAAACCATAAAATAGGCAAATGTGAGTACAAATGTACCCAGCAAGACTTATATCAGAACTAACTACATATGCATCATTATCAACAAAGGGGATGGTGGGATTTAACTGCAGCAAGCCAGCTTTGACTCGGTGGCTATCCTGAACTACGACTGCAATGTAACTCTCTTGAGGTGGCGTACACGAGTCCACATATTCACCAACCAATACACCACTATGGATCCGCTCCCGTCTCCCTACGAGAACGCCATCCATAGCACTGACGCTTATCTTGTGTATTTTAGAGTATCCACTTTCACTTATCTATGAACTGTATAGGCAACCCAGAAGTCCTTTACTACGGACACGGCTATTCGAATAGATGATGTTAACCTTGCAGGGGTGTACTTCTTCACACACGCTCTCACCACTTGCCGCCGTTTACACGACATGTACTCGACAACCTTCAAGCGGAAGCCCAACGAGGGTGTCGGCCACGGCCTACCTAAACACTCAAGTCTCTAGTCCAGGTTTATCACCTATTAAGGTTCCATCCATAGGGAGTCCGGCCGAAGTTTCCACGGCCCCGAATGATGTGTGCAGGGTTCCCGAGACACCAAATGGGCGCCCGGTACACCGTGCCACGTGCCTACCACATCACAGCCCACCCCACGGGTCAGCCTTGTGCATGGCCTCCAGCATACTACAAACACCAGAAACTACTCGCAACTCCTAGACATAGGACAAGGGTGATTAAGAAGCCGAGAGGGTCCATTGGTTTCGGGCCCAATGCATGGTAGTAACTGTTTCATGGATCACAAACACAAAACTTAGTTCCTGAGGACGGCTTCAATGAGACAACCCACCATGTACTCCTACATGGCCTCTCACCACTACCTTTACCAAAACGTGTTCACACACTTAGCTCACACACAGTAGGACATGTTCATCACCGCTCCAATTCATCCCCGATGAATCAGACCTGACACAACTCTAAGCATAGCAGGCATGACAAACAAACATGAATGAGTAGGCACATCAGGGCTCAAACGACTCCTACTCATGCTAGTGGGTTTCATCTATTTACTGTGGCAATGACAGGTCATGCAGAGGATAAAGGGGTTCAACTACCGCAGCAAGTAACAGATGAATCGTTGTTGTCCTAATGCAGTAAAAGAGAGCAGGTGCGAGAGAGTGGGATTGTATCAGAATGAACAAGGGGGTTTTGCTTGCCTGCTACTTCTGAAGATAGCATTGAGTCTTCATCAGTGTCAATGATTACAACGTCGGAACATCGTCTGCCGAGAGGGGACAAATACCGGCAACAGAGAAGAAATACAATCAATGCAATGCACAATATGATGCATTATCATGACATGGCAAAATGAGTGTGTTGAGCTAATGCAGCTAAGAATAGGATGGTTTGAGTTCATTTGAATCAAAGATTCAAATGCAAACCCAGAATAGGAACTCATATAAGTGCATTATCTTGTTTCATCTAGACAGCAAGGTTAGGTTGCTCTAACATGCATGAAACCAGTACAGATGGAAAGATTGGATTTTTCTGATCAATTTTCATATATCAATTATTTCATTCTGAGTTACGGTTGAATTTATATGAATTTTAGAAGTTTTAGTTATTTCCTGAAATAAATAAATCATTTCTGATTTATTTAAAATGCCAGAAAAGCTTTACTGCATCAGCATAGCGTCAGTGTGATGTCAGCAGGTCAACTGTGCTGACCCAGGTCAAACCTGACCTGTGGGTCCTGCATGTCAGTCTAACAGCGTCGCAGTAGAGGCTGACCAGTGGGGCCAGGTCAACGCTGAGGTGGCAAGGTCAAACTGACAGGTGGGCCCTCGGGCATTAGCTTAAGTTAAAGAGGGAAATAACCCTCTGGTTAATTAAGGTGTGGAGCCCGGCTGTCATTAACCCCTGGGGGTTTTAAAGCATGGTGATTAGCCCCTAATGACGTGCCACGTCATCATGGCCAGAGTTAGGCTGCCGACAACCATCCAGTGCGGCGGCGGCTCGGCGGGGTGGTGCTAGGGGCAGCGGCTGAGTGCGCTGAGGGCACCAGGAGGGAGCCCTCGCTTGCTCGCATCTAGGGGTGCAAGCGGAAGGAGCCGAGGCGGCGTGTAACTGCGGCAGCGACGAGCCGGGCGGCGGCCGGAGCTCGGAGGTGCTTTGAGACGGTGCTACGAGGCACGACAAGATAGGTGAGTGGGTCCGTTCGGCTCCTGGGGGCTTGCTGAGCATGAGGGTGGGCTCGGACACAAGCGGCAGCGATGACATGCGCGGTGGAGCCGAGCTCTCGGCCATGGCGGAGATGCGTCCTGGAGCTCGCAAATGCGAGGAAAAAGAGAGGGGTTCGGATCAGGAGCTCACTGCAAGGTCGGAGAGAAGCTCGGCGGGCTCGGGGGCGTCCTCCATGCGGCAAATCGACGGCAGTGGTGGTCGGAGCCCGAGGAGGAAGACGACGGTGGTGTCGGTGTTGCAGGGCGTCCGGGCTTGCGCTTGTTGAGGGGAAAACTTCACGGTGTCGAGGCGGATGGCAGGGTCAGCACGGAGAGGCACGAGGACGGCTATGGCTGCGGCGGTGCTCATCGGCGGCCTCGGGTGCGTTCGATGAGCTCGGGGAAAGGACTAGAGGGCGAGGGAGAGAGCAGATAGTGAGGGAGAGGAGCAAGGGGCCACGGGGCATCTCCGTGTCGTCGCTAGAAGGCCCGGGGAGGAAGCAAGAGGTGGCCAGGGGCGAGCGTGCGCGACAGTGAGCTGCTCCTACTGGCAGGAGGAAGACGACGCGGTGGAGTGGTGGGCTGGGCTCTCTGCAGTGCTGGGCCGACTCTGGTGGGCTGCACAGGTAAAACCAGGTAACTCTTTCTCTTTTCTATTTTTTGTAATTGTTTTGATTTAGTAAAAATACTAAACCATTTTTTAAAACTCCTGAAAATATTTGTGGTCATTGTTGAAATTATTCCCAATAGCCCTCGACTAGTTTCAGAATTATTAGAGCATTTAAAACATTTTATAGGATTT
Source organism: Triticum aestivum (assembly GCF_018294505.1). Classification (NCBI taxonomy): domain Eukaryota; kingdom Viridiplantae; phylum Streptophyta; class Magnoliopsida; order Poales; family Poaceae; genus Triticum; species Triticum aestivum. The sequence goes on from NC_057798.1 coordinate 524,481,275, forward strand.
AAATGCCCCAATTCAAATACAATATGAGTTAATTCAAAAATCCAGAAATGACCTAAAAATATAATCATCATTTTTGGCAGAGGTTTTCACCTTAACCAGAAATCATGAACTTCTCTTAGGGACATTTTGGGTTTATTGAAAATATTTTGGTAACCCTAGTTGAGTTAGGTGGTGCTGGGGGTTTCTGTCATCCCCATTTCAATTTTATGTGAAATAGTAAACATGATACATCACCAAGAGCTAACACTAAGCATTACTAGAACCAGGGATGTGACAACTCACCCCCACTAAACAAGAATCTCGTCCCGAGATTCAAGATGAGAGGTAAGAAGACAAAGGGGACACTAAGTATCACAAACTTCATGATCCAACTGCCTTCTCGAGGTTGTTGATTTGTTGACTCAAATTGATCTTGACGTCTTTGCTTTCGAGATCTTCATCCAACATGACGAAGACAGAAGGAAACTCTACGGAATCGATCTTCTCGAGGATTGAGCACTCAAGACCAACTCTTGAGGTGAGACGTAAGGACATCTCTTAAGTGGGAAAAAGAATTACTTTTGACACATGGATCATCGAAACTCTCTAAACTAGCCTAAGGCAATTCACCAACAATCATTTGGTGGAGTACGAAGGGATGGCATACCCAGACTAGAATGGACGATGTGGATTACCTTGTTGAAGACAACACAAGGGGTGATTTTGCTTATCACCGGAAATGGATGGAACCCATGATAGGACCACTTTTGAAAATGATCCTGATCAGTAATTACTGAGAAGGGTAGTCCATGGTAGGGTGGCACAAGGGCGGTGCAAGCTGGGAGCAAAATACAAATGCTGGGAATGATTCTAGTAATTAGGAAGAAGCTCGGCAGTAGAGAGTGAGTCCACTGTTTGAAAGTTATAGCATAACCGAGGAAACTGAGAGCAATCCCAGTTAGTACCGGTGATAACACCTAGTGCTTGTGCGTGCTCTCAAGAACTTGAGCATTTCCATATTCATCAAGGTTTTACCAACACCCGGGTCAAGGATCCTGGCAACACAACATACTACCATGATGAACAGCGATGGACAATGCAGATGCAAAGGAAGATAACACCTTCTCAGATTTCACCTTAGCAAAGCCAAGGAAACAAAATCTGGATGATCGATCGAGAAACATTTAGCACTCCGCTTCTAATGTTCTCCTTCATGTGCTAGCGTAACCCATTTATTGATATGGTTTGGTATCTAGAACATCAAGTAACAAGTCGGACTACGGAACACAAAAATCCATAAGGGACAACTAGGGAGTAAATCCTACGAAATCCTTATGGGGAGGTGGCCAACTTCCTCAAGCAAGATACTACAATAATAGGTCTTCTAGCTGGATGTGTTGACCATGACATCCACTTTACCTTGTTACAGAAAGACCAATATTATAGTTCTTAGGAAACGTTCCAACCATCATATCTGCCTGAGATTCAAATCTAGTTGGTGTCAGAATAATCCAGACTCATCGAGTCTAGAAAGAAAAATGAAAGTTTGCAACACAAATCGACGAGATGACATTGCGAGATTCTCGGCTAATGAACTACGGTAGTAAGCTCCAAAAATGAGCTGGTTCTACTACACCCATGTGAGCACGCTGTCCCAGACAAGCATGATCACATGGTAGTCTTACAATAGAACACTACCGAGTTCTGGTAGGGAACCATCATTGAGGATATCGGAATCTTGTGCATGTCCTCTGATAGCACAACAACCCCTTTCCCTTGAACAAGTCAATCAGTGGCTTAGTGTTCTACGGAAATCATATGGAATGTAGATGATCAGTCTAACAGGCCACAAAATACTTCGCACATGCAGAACTGACTTGGGATGATTCCAAAGGAGGTAAAAACATGCTTTCTCGAATTCATGGCGGCGACTTGCATCAAATGCACATGAATTATAGGAAGTCACTTCTTTCATCCAAGCATATGCTTCATGAACGGATCACGAAAGCATTGCTCACAAAGTTTCCAACACTAATTGTATGTTCAACACGAATCATGGAGAAGATAGAAATGTTGTCGATGGGCTCAACAACAATTCATCCAGGTTTCCATATAAGTGGAATTCCATAATTATGTGAACAAGGTGATAGCATTGGTCAGACCCGAAAGATGTAATGGTGTATGCTCGAGGAACAACCACGAGTAAGACAACATTACGAATATCATTGGTTCTGATTTGACTTGGCAATAGCCCATGCTCAAATCAAAGATTGGTTAAGATAATAGATAACAACTGATCACACAGACCAATCAATGAAGATATCATCTTTCTTCAAGATACACACACACAAAGATATCCCTTAAAATGAACTAAGTCGGCAAGCTTTTATCTTCCAACTCTCCAAGTTGTTGTTTAGCTTAACCAACTAGCTCGGGGTATCCCACACGGGTTCTTGGAGAAAGGATGGTTTCGAAAACCAACTTGGTCACGAACTCAACATAGCGGTCAGGTGACGACTAGGTTATACTTCCGAGAAGATGTTCGGAAAATCACGAACCATCGATATGTTACTAAGCTTGGGAACAATGTTGCTTTTTAGGGCAAGACGATATGATCAAAAGAGCAAGGGATTGACATAATCCTAACTCATTGATCGAAGAGTGCACCGGAAATAAGGACTAGGTAGCACGATCAACCTTAGGGTGATGATTCAATAATCAACACGCTAAGAATGAGGTTGTTGTCCATTTAACTACCAAGCAACGGAGTTGCTAGGAGTATAGATTTCACACATCACAATTCACTTGTCGGCATTCCGGTTGCAACAACACGGAACCGAGGAATGAATAATGATGGCGAGAACTATCACTTCGTCAAGAATTCATAAGAGAGGGTGCAGTTCTCATGACATTCCTGACATAAAGTGGGTAATACTTCAAGGTAGAACAGAACAAAAACTGGATTAGTATGATTAGTATTTGATCTGCGGAACACAACTACTTTGACCCAATCCTGGATATGGATGAGGTACTGGAGTTTGTTTCTCCTAGTCATTCCGGAATAGAATGGCTTGACGGACCACAAGAGTAATAGGTATCGATGAACGAATGCACGCATACTCTTGACTATCAATTGATAGACGAGGGTCGGAATACAACTAAAGAGGGACAACTCAATGGAGCATATGATTTTCTGAGTTGTGGATGCATGGACTAGCATGTCGAACAAGTTCAACATATTTATTCCGGATAACCCATGCAGAAAGGTAGAACTGGCAGAGTCACAATATAGAATCGAGAACTCATCAGGAGCACTCTGATTGTGATCTTTCAATCAATGAGGAACTTCTGCCATGAGCGGTTCATGGTATTTGGAAGAAGGATATACCACGAACCTCGAGGACTAATGCAAAGGTTGGTAATATCCTAAAGGAACGAGCAAACACTATCACATGAGGTAAGTGGGGTGAATCTCGGGTTCAAGAACCCGGGAATAGAATACCTACATACTAAGTGGCATCACAGGATGCTTTCGAGAATGATGGCCAGAATCATCACACTGGGAACACAAAGCATGGCTAAATTACTAGGTGATACTCTAGACACCTAGGGTCATAATAATAGCTCCAACATAAATGTTGAGGCAATGAAATACCTCAACACACTAGTTAGTGTGGTTGATCTGGCACAAAGGATCTTCAGAACGATAAAAAGGAATTTGCAAATGCACCAGACTATTTAGAAACCTGGGATGATTCGGACAGCATAACGGCTGTAAATGCTCAAAAGAATTTAAGGCATTCTGCAAAATGGTGGCATAGCCACTCAACATCACAATATCAAGGTTTCTAGACCAACTATCAACATACAGAGGTAGTAGGAATTGAATAGAGGCTTAAATCCATCAATCCTATAAGTCTACGGATTAGTAACACGTGATCCTGATAGAAAGAAGGGAAAGCCTAGTTTCTTAACCCCGTAGGAAAGATAAGATGACTCAGATCAGAGGGCATAAGGTCTAAGGAGTAAAAAGAGCCTTACGTTCCATCCCACAATCAATTCCCTTATATAACTAAAGAATTTCTAGACTCCACTTCGACCAGCTTGGCTTGGTAATCCTACAAGCAGTCAGGCTCTGATACCAAAGCTGTCAGGACCCCGACTCAATGTCACATAGATCTAGCATGTAACACCTCATATCACTTTGCGGCCTCACGCACGGTATTCCCATGGGTGTCGCCTTACCAGGCCCGGGACTATTTGCGCCTTTTGGCACACGTATATGATAGTGTCGCTAGCATCCATATGACAAGGAGCCCGGGCTGACATGGCTAGTCGTGAACCCAAAGTGGCACTAACTTACAGGGACAGGCATACATGACCCAGCAACGAACGTGTCGGTCATCAGCGAGTGAATTCGGACTGTAGCAACTGGGCTAGGAGGACTCCGGTAAACCGGGCTGTAGCAGGCTAACAGGACTCTGGTAGACACCACGTGACATTTCCCCGAAGGGACAGACAAAGGAACGAAGAAGGACACATGCCGGCCAGCCTAAGTGTTCCGGAGCAGTAGCAAGCTACCAAGGCTCAGTGGAAGCACTAGGAGACATTTCCCGGCAAGAGAGGCTACCAAGGATAAACAACTAGATAGTCAGATCCCACACATACCAAGCATTTCAATAACATACACACAATATGATCGATATGTGCAAATACAATATGGCATCACAACATGACTCTACAACTCAAGTATTTTATTCAATAGGCTCCGAGGAGTGAGATATTACAACATGGGTCTCTCGACCCACCATCAGAGCATACAAGCCAAAGCACATGCGGAAGCTTAACATGTCTGAGTATAGACATCTACAAATGGAAAAGGCTGAGAAGCCTGACTATCTACCAGATCCTGCCGAGGGCACAAGATCGTAGCTGAGGTAACAAGCTAAACGTCAATGTCCACGCAGAACTACTAGTGAGACTGAAGTCTCTCTGCAAAAACATAAAATAGGCAAACGTGAGTACAAATGTACCCAGCAAGACTTACATCAGAACTAACTACATATGCATCATTATCAACAAAGGGGATGGTGGGGTTTAACTGCAGCAAGCCAGCTTTGACTTGATGGCTATCCTGAACTACAACTGCAATGTAACTCTATTGAGGTGGCGTACACAAGTCCACATATTCACCAACTAATACACCACAATGGATCTGCTCCCGTCTCCCTCCGAGAACGCCATCCATAGCACTCACGCTTATCTTGCGTATTTTAGAGTATCCACTTTCACTTGTCTATGAACTGTATAGGCAACCCAGAAGTCCTTCACCGCGGACATGGCTATTCGAATAGATGATGTTAACCCTGCAGGGGTGTCCTTCTTCACACACGCTCTCACCACTTACCGCCGTTTACACGACATGTACTCGGCAACCTTCAAGCGGAAGCCCAACGAGGGTGTCGGCCATGGCCTACCTAAACACTCAAGTCTCTAGTCCAGGTATATCGCCTATTCAGGTTCCATCCGCAGGGAGTCCGGCCGAAGTTTCCACATACGGCCCCAAACAATGTGTGCAGGGTTCCCGAGACACCAAACGGCCGCCCGGTACACCGTGCCACGTGCCTACCGCATCACAGCCCACCCCTCGAGTCAGCCTTGTGCATGGCCTCCAGCATGCTACAAACACCAGAAACTAGTTGCAACTCCTGGACAGAGGACAAGGGTGATTATGAAGCCAAGAGGGTCCATTGGTTTCGGGCCCAATGCGTGGTAGTAACTGTTTCATGGATCACAAACACAGAACTCAGTTCCTGAGGATGGCTTCAATGAGAAAACCCACCATGTACTCCTACATGGCCTCTCACCACTACCTTTACCAAAACGTGTTCACACACTTAGCTCACACACAGTAGGACATGTTCATCACCGCTCCAATTCATCCCCGATGAATCAGACCTGACACAACTCTAAGCATAGCAGGCATGACAAACAAACATGAATGAGTAGGCACATCAGGGCTCAAACGACTCCAACTCATGCTAGTGGGTTTCATCTATTTACTATGGCAATGACAGGTCATGCAGAGGATAAATGGGTTCAACTACCGTAGCAAGTAACAGATGAATCATTGTTGTCCTAATGCAGTAAAAGAGAGCAGGAGCGAGAGAGTGGGATTGTATCAGAATGAACAAGGGGGTTTTGCTTGCCTGGCACTTCTGAAGATAGCATTGAGTCTTCATCAGTGTCAACAATTACAACGTCGGAACATCGTCTATCGAGGGGGGACAAATAGCGGCAACAGAGAAGAAATACAATCAATGCAATGCACAACATGATGCATGATCATGACATGGCAAAATGAGTGTGTTGAGCTAATGCAGCTAAGAACAGGATGGTTTGAGTTCATTTGAATCAAAGATTCGAATGCAAACCCAGAATAGGAACTCATATAAGTGATCTTCTTTCATCTATACAGCAAGGTTAGGTTGCTCTAACATGCATGAAACTAGTACAGATAGAAAGATTGGATTTTTCTGATCAATTTTCATATATCAATGTAGGACCTTGAAGTATGTCTAGAGGGGGGGTGATTAGACTACTTGACCAATAAAAACTTAACCTTTTCCCAATTTTAGAGTTTGGCGGATTTTAGCTACTTTAGGACAAGTCAAGCAATCATCACACAATTCAAGCAAGCATGCAAAGAGTATATAGGTAGCGGAAATTAAAACATGCAACTTGCAAGAAAGTAAAGGGAAGGGTTTGGAGGATTCAAACGCAATTGGAGACACGGATGTTTTTGGCGTGGTTCCGATAGGTGGTGCTATCGTACATCCACGTTGATGGAGACTTCAACCCATGAAGGGTAACGGCTGTGCGAGTCCACGGAGGGCTCCACCCACGAAGGGTCCACGAAGTAGCAACCTTGTCTATCCCACCATGGCCATCGCCCACGAAGGACTTGCCTCACTAGCGGTAGATCTTCACGAACTAGGCGATCTCCTTGCCCTTACAAACTCCTTGGTTCAACTCCACAATCTTGTTGGAGGCTCCCAAGTGACACCTAGCCAATCTAGGAGACACCACTCTCCAAGAAGTAACAAATGGTGCATTGATGATGAACTCCTTGCTCTTGTTCTTCAAATGATAGTCTCCCCAACACTCAACTCTCTCTCATAGGTTTTGGATCTGGTGGAAAGAAGATTTGAGTGGAAAGCAACTTGGGGAAGGCTAGAGATCAAGATTCATATGGTAGGAATGGAATATCTTGGCATCAACACATGAGTAGGTAGTTCTCTCACAGAAATGGTAAGTTGGAAGTGTAGGTTCGTTTTGATGGCTCTCTCCACGAATGAAGAGGAGGTGGAGGGGTATATATAGCCTCCACACAAAATCTAACCGTTACACACAATTTAGCAAACTCGGTGGGACCGAATCGTTAAACTCGGTCGGACCGATTTAGTAAACCTAGTGACCGTTAGTGATTTTCGGTGGGACTGACATGCATCTCGGTGAGACCAATTCGGTTAGGGTTAGGGCATAACGTAATCTCGGTGAGACCGATTACACAAACTCGGTGAGACCGATTTGGTAATAAGCTTTCCAGAGAGTTGGTCACATAAACTCGGTGGGACCGATTTGCTCTTTTCGGTGAGACCTAAATGTTACAAAAAGTAAACAGAGAGTTTACATTGCAATCTCGGTGGGACCGATCGCTCACTTCGGTTAGACTGAAACGTTACGAAGGGAAACAGAGAGATTACAACCCCATCTCGGTGAGACCGAGATCCCTATTGGTAAGACCGATTTGCTTAGGGTTTGTGGCAGTGGCTATGACTTTTGGAATCGGTGGCGACGGATAGAAAGAATCGGTGTGACCGATTTTAGCTTTGGGTTTAGGTCATTTGTGGATTTGGGAAAGTAGTTGAGGGTTTTGGAGCATATCACAAAGCACATGAAGCAAGAGGCTCATTAAGCAACACCTCATCCCTCCTTGATAGTATTGGCTTTTCCTATAGACTCAATGTGATCTTGGATCACTAAAATATAAAATGAAGAGTCTTGAGCTTTTGATCTTGAGCCAATCCTTTGTCCTTAGTATTTTGAGGGATCCACTTTCATCATCCATGCCATGCCATTCATTGAGCTTTCCTGAAATAAAAATCTTGGAATAGCATTAGCTCAATGAGCTATATGTTGTTATGAATTACCAAAACCACCTAGGGATAGTTGCACTTTCAATCTCCCCCTTTTTGGTAATTGATGACAACATATAGATCAAAGCTTCGACAAATGATAATAGAATTGAATAACATCGTCGCTTTGAGAAGTATGTGATAAGCAAGAGCTCCCCCTAAATTTGTGCATAGTTTAAGATTTGCTTTGGACTGCAAATGCACAATGAATTAGGCTCATGGGTTACTCTTCCATGTCACATACATCTTGGTGGAGCGCTCAAAATAATAAACATTGAATACATGCACTCATCACCAAGCATAGTGAATGATCACATAAGATAGATAGGATAATATCAAGCATGCATAAGTGTAGCTTATGATCAAACACATGATCATCAATGTCTCACAAGCATAGTATCTCAACCAAAAGCAAACAAAGTTTGAAAAACCACCAAATAAAGCAAGAGAGAATAAAAGCAACACTCTCTCTCTCTCGAAGCCTATGATCTATACATTTTTCTCCCCCTTTGGCAACAAGTTACCAAAAAGTTCATAGAAAATGCATAGTGCTAGATCGACTCTTAGGCTTGATCTTCTGGTGGTGGTGTCCTGATAACTCCAAGGATGAAAGCTTCAGTTGAAGTAGAGGGTGCTGGAGTGGATGCTGGAGCCAGTTGCACTGGAACTGTAGGTGCTGTAGCTGGTGCTGAAGTTGTTGCTCTAGTGTCTGTCACTGGCACTGCAACTGACCTCTGGGCTCTGGGCACTCTGGCAAACACATTTGTGGTAGTCTTGCCCTGCCTCTCCTGCATATCATCCTGCAGCTGCTCTACAACTGACTGAATCTCAGTTACTTTTGCATCAAGGTCATGGAATTTGAGTTCCATGATTCTCTCAAGTCTCTCCTGATTCTGAGTGAGGGTGGCCAGTCCTTTCTCAATCCTCAGTGTTGATGCTATCAAGTAACCAAGCTGCTCCTGTTTGGTTTTCAAGAAATATTCAGATGCCTCCTCTTGAGTTGGCATCTTGGCAGCCTTCTCCTTCTTTGCCTTCCCCTTCTTCTCCTGAGCTTGAACTGATTGTGGATCATTTTCATTCATGACAACCTCATTGTCCTCAAAGTCTGGATAAAGTGGAAAGTGTTCCTTATCCAACTGATATCTCCCTGTGCCCATCTTTGAGTTGATCAATTCCTGAATCTGAGGTGCATATCCACAGCTCCTCTTCTGATCTGCTGCAGTCCTCTTGATTGTTTCAATCATCAGGCTCATGACTTTGAACTTCTGTGGCACATCAAACACATGCAGCATGTTGATGGCATGCCCTCTGATCATGTTATGGTCACCAGACTTGGGCAACAAAGTGTGCCTCGGAATCCAATTGATGGTTGGCAACCCTGACAGCAGAAAGTGAACTGATCCAAACTTGTGAGTCTCTACTGCCTTGTCTGGGATTTCCTTGTACATATGAGCCATTGAGTTGTGATCCATCTTCTTCTTTGCATAAATGTCCAGGTCATCCTCATTTTCTTTGGGGGCATTTATCAGACTTGCCCATTCTTCAATAGTGGATTGGTACCTTGTACCTTCAGACATCCAAACAATTCTACCATCTGGGTAAAAATGTGTTGTGGAGTAGAACTGTATGATAAGCTCATCATTCCAGTGGGTGAACTTCTGTCCAACATAATCAGCAACTCCACAAGCAACAAAGCTTTCTTGCACTCTAGGATAGTGTTGTTCATTGTCCTTGATGTAGGTCCAGTCGACCCACCTCATGTCACAAGCTATGGGCTTCTTGTCCAACAGAATTGTTTCATAAAAGTCCTGTTGTTCCTTTGTATGGAACCTGTAGTCAACAGCAGTTCTTCTTCTTGAAGCATATGGATCTTCCATCCTCCATAGTCTCAGCCCTGAATCCTTCCTGATTCTCATGTCCTCAGCCACAGGATGGGCATCATTGTGGTCTGGTATCTTGGGCTTGAGCTTTCTTAAGACTTGACCTTCTTCATCTTCTTCTTCAGCAACATTGGGCACTGGGGCCTTGTTCTTCTCAGCAGCTGGAATACTCCTAGTATTCCTCTTTGGAACTTGCTTGGCCTTGGAGGCAGCTTTGGGTGCATCCTTGGGCTTAGATGTTGCAGCCACTGATCTGATTGCATCACCCATAAGCTTAGGTGCCTTAGGTGCTGGTGCAGCATCCTCTTCCTCTTCTTCAGAATCTCTTCTCATAGAGGGCTTTCCAAGGACCTTGGCAGTTGTGGTTCTTGCTCTCTTCTTTTTCTTGTCTTGAGCAGCATCATCCTCTGACTCAATTGTGAATTTCATAGTCTCTCCAGTAGGAACTTTCTGAGGTTTGGATGATGTATCTTTCTGCTGGGGAACGTAGTAATTTCAAAAAAAATCCTACGCACACGAAAGATCATGGTGATAACATAGCAACGAGTGGGAAGAGTGTTGTCCACGTACCCTCGTAGACCGTAAACGGAAGCGTTATGACAACGTGGTTGATGTAGTCGTATGTCTTCACGATCCGACCGATCCAAGTACCGAACGTACGGCACCTCCGAGTTCAGCACACGTTCAGCTCGATGACGATCCCCGGGCTCCGATCCAGCAAAGCTTCGGGGATGAGTTCCGTCAGCACGACGGCGTGGTGACGATGATGATGCTCTACCGGCGCAGGGCTTCGCCTAAACTCCACGACGATATGACCGAGGTGGAATATGGTGGAGGGGGCACCGCACACGGCTAAGGAACGATCCGTAGATCAACTTGTGTGTCCTAGGGTGCCCCCCCCCCCCCCCCCCCCGTATATAAAGGAGCAAGGGGGGAGGCCGGCCGGCCCTAGAGGGCGCGCCAGGAGGAGGAGTCCTCCTCCTAGTAGGAGTAGGACTCCCCCTTTCCTACTCCTACTAGGAGGGGCAAAGGAAGGGGGAAGGGGAGAAGGAAAGAGGGGGCGCCGCCCCTCCCCCCCTCCTAGTCCAATTCGGACCAGAGGGGGAGGGGGCGTGCGGCCCACCCTGGCCGCCCCTCTCCCTCTCAACTAAGGCCCATAAGGCCCATTACTTCTCCCGGGGGGTTCTGGTAACCCTCCGGCACTCCAGTTTTCTCCGAAAACGTCCGGAACACTTCTGGTGTCCGAATATAGTCGTCCAATATATCAATCTTTATGTCTCGACCATTTCGAGACTCCTCGTCATGTCCGTGATCACATCCGGGACTCCGAACAAACTTCGGTACATCAAAACTTATAAACTCATAATAAAACTGTCATTGTAACGTTAAGCGTGCGGACCCTATGGGTTCGAGAACTATGTAGACATGACCTATAACTATTCTCGGTCAATAACCAATAGCGGAACCTGGATGCCCATATTGGTTCCTACATATTCTACGAAGATCTTTATCGGTCAAACCGCATAACAACATACGTTGTTCCCTTCGTCGTCGGTATGTTACTTGCCCGAGATTCGATCGTCGGTATCCAATACCTAGTTCAATCTCGTTACCGGCAAGTCTCTTTACTCGTTACGTAATGCATCATTCCGTAACTAACTCATTAGCTACATTGCTTGCAAGGCTTGTAGTGATGTGCACTACCGAGAGGGCCCAGAGATACCTCTCCGACAATCGGAGTGACAAAACATAATCTCGAAATGCGCCAACTCAACATGTACCTTTGGAGACACCTGTAGTACTCCTTTATAATCACCCAGTTACGTTGTGACGTTTGGTAGCACCCAAAGTGTTCCTCCGGTAAACGGGAGTTGCATAATCTCATAGTTACAGGAACATGTATAAGTCATGAAGAAAGCAATAGCAATATACTAAACGATCAAGTGCTAGGCTAACGGAATGGGTCATGTCAATCACATCATTCTCCTAATGATGTGATCCCATTAATCAAAATGAGAACACATGTCTATGGTTAGGAAACATAACCATCTTTGATTAATAAGCTAGTCAAGTAGAGGCATACTAGTAACGTTGTGTTTGTCTATGTATTCACACATGTATTATGTTTCCAGTTAATACAATTCTAGCATGAATAATAAACATTTATCATGATATGAGGAAATAAATAATAACTTTATTATTGCCTCTAGGGCATATTTCCTTCAGTCTCCCACTTGCACTAGAGTCAATAATCTAGATTACATAGTAATGATTCTAACACCCATGGAGTCTTGGTGCTGATCATGTTTTGCTCATGAGAGAGGCTTAGTCAATGGGTCTGCAACATTCAGATCCGTATGTATCTTGCAAATTTCTATGTCTCCCACTTGGACTTGGTCCCGGATGGAATTGAAGCGTCTCTTGATGTGCTTGGTCCTCTTGTGAAATCTGGATTCCTTTGCCAAGGCAATTGCACCAATATTGTCACAAAAGATCTTCATTGGTCCCGGTGCACTAGGTATGACACCTAGATCGGAAATGAACTCCTTCATCCAGACTCCTTCATTTGCTGCTTCCGAAGCAGCTATGTACTCCGCTTCACATGTAGATCCCGCCACGACGCTTTGTTTAGAACTGCACCAACTTACAGCTCCACCATTTAATAAAAATACGTATCCGGTTTGCGATTTAGAATCGTCCGGATCAGTGTCAAAGCTTGCATGGACGTAACCATTTACGACTAGCTCTTTGTCACCTCCATATACGAGAAACATATCCTTAGTCCTTTTCAGGTATTTCAGGATGTTCTTGACCGCTGTCCAGTGATCCACTCCTGGATTACTTTGGTACCTTCCTGCCAAGCTTATTGCTAAGCATACGTCAGGTCTGGTACACAGCATTGCATACATGATAGAGCCTATGGCTGAAGCATAGGGAACATCTTTCATTTTCTCTCTATCTTCTGCTGTGGTCGGGCATTGAGTTTGACTCAACTTCACACCTTGTAGCATGGGCAAGAACCCTTTCTTTGCCTGATCCATTTTGAACTTTTTCAAAATTTTATCAAGGTATGTGCTTTGTGAAAGTCCTATTAAGCGTCTTGATCTATCTCTATAAATCTTGATGCCCAATATGTAAGCAGCTTCACCGAGGTCTTTCATTGAAAAACTTTTATTCAAGTATCCCTTTATGCTATCCAGAAATTCTATATCATTTCCAATTAATAATATGTCATCTACATATAATATCAGAAATGCTACAAAGCTCCCACCCACTTTCTTGTAAATACAGGCTTCTCCAAAAGTTTGTATAAAACCATATGCCTTGATCACACTATCAAAGCGTTTATTCCAACTCCGAGATGCTTGCACCAGTCCATAAATGGATCGCTGGAGCTTGCACACTTTGTTAGCACCTTTTGGATCAACAAAACCTTCTGGCTGCATCATATACAACTCTTCTTCCAGAAATCCATTCAAGAATGCAGTTTTGACATCCATTTGCCAAATTTCATAATCATGAAATGCAGCAATAGCTAACATGATTCGGACAGACTTAAGCATCGCTACGGGTGAGAAAGTCTCATCGTAGTCAACCCCTTGAACTTGTCGAAAACCTTTTCGCAACAAGTCGAGCTTTATGGACAGTTACATTACCATCAGCGTCAGTCTTCTTCTTAAAGGTCCATTTGTTCTCAATGGCTTGCCGATCATCGGGCAAGTCAACCAAAGTCCATACTTTGTTCTCATACATGGATCCCATCTCAGATTTCATGGCCTCTAGCCATTTTGCGGAATCTGGGCTCATCATCGCTTCCTCATAGTTCGTAGGTTCATCATGGTCAAGTAACATGACTTCCAGAATAGGATTACCGTACCACTCTGGTGCGGATCTTACTCTGGTGGACCTACGAGGTTCAGTAGAAACTTGATCTGAAGTTTCATGATCAATATCATTAGCTTCCTCACTAATTGGTGTAGTTGTCACAGGAACCGGTTCTTGTGATGAACTACTTTCCAATAAGGGAGCAGGTACAGTTACCTCATCAAGTTCTACTTTCCTCCCACTCACTTCTTTCGAGAGAAACTCCTTCTCTAGAAAGGATCCGATTTTAGCAACGAAAATCTTGCCCTCAGATCTGTGATACAAGGTGTACCCAATAATCTCTTTTGGGTATCCTATGAAGACACATTTCTCCGATTTGGGTTCGAGCTTATCTGGTTGAAGTTTCTTCACATAAGCATCGCAGCCCCAAACTTTAAGAAACGACAACTTTGGTTTCTTGCCAAACCACAATTCATAAGGTGTCGTCTCAACGGATTTTGATGGTGCCCTATTCAACGTGAATGCGGCCGTCTCTAAAGCATAACCCCAAAACGATAGCGGTAAATCAGTAAGAGACATCGTAGATCGCACCATATCTAGTAAAGTACGATTACGACGTTCGGACACACCATTTCGTTGTGGTGTTCCGGGTGGCGTGAGTTGCGAGACTATTCCGCATTGTATCAAGTGTAGGCCAAACTCGTAACTCAAATATTCTCCTCCACGATCAGATCGTAGAAATTTAATTTTCTTGTTACGATGATTTTCCACTTCACTCTGAAATTCTTTGAACTTTTCAAATGTTTCAGACTTGTGTTTAATTAAGTAGATATACCCATATCTGCTCAAATCATATGTGAAGGTGAGAAAATAACGATACCCGCCGCGAGCCTCAACATTCATTGGACCACAAACATCAGTATGTATGATTTCCAACAAATCAGTTGCTCGCTCCATAGTTCTGGAGAACGGCATCTTAGTCATCTTACCCATGAGGCACGGTTCGCAAGTACCAAGTGATTCATAATCAAGTGATTCCAAAAGCCCATCAGTATGGAGTTTCTTCATGCGCTTTACACCGATATGACCTAAACAGCAGTGCCACAAATAAGTTGCAGTATCGTTATCAACTCTGCATCTTTTGGTTTCAACACTATGAATATGTGTATCACTACTATCGAGATTCAATAAAAATAGACCACTCTTCAAGGGTGCATGACCATAAAAGATATTACTCATATAAATAGAACAACCATTATTCTCTGATTTAAATGAATAACCGTCTCGCATCAAACAAGATCCAGATATAATGTTCATGCTCAATGCTGGCACCAAATAACAATTATTTCGGTCTAAAACTAATCCCGATGGTAGATGTAGAGGTAGCGTGCCGACCGCGATCACATCGACTTTGGAACCATTTCCCGCGCGCATCGTCACCTCGTCCTTAGCCAATCTTCGCTTAATCCATAGTCCCTGTTTCGAGTTGCAAATATTAGCAACAGAACCATTATCAAATACCCAGGTACTACTGCGAGCATTAGTAAGGTACACATCAATAACATGTATATCACACATACCTTTGTTTACTTTGCCATCCTTCTTATCCGCCAAATACTTGGAGCAGTTCCGCTTCCAGTGTCCAGTCTGCTTGCAGTAGAAGCACTCAGTTTCAGGCTTAGGTCCAGACTTGGGTTTCTTCTCTTGAGCAACAACTTGCTTGTTATTCTTCTTGAAGTTCCCCTTCTTCTTCCCTTTGCCCTTTTTCTTGAAACTGGTGGTCTTGATAACCATCAACACTTGATGCTCCTTCTTGATTTCTACCTCCGCGGCTTTTAGCATTGCGAAGAGCTCGGGAATAGTCTTGTCCATCCCTTGCATATTATAGTTCATCATGAAGCTCTTGTAGCTTGGTGGCAGTGATTGAAGAATTCTGTCAATGACACTATCATCAGGAAGATTAACTCCCAGTTGAATCAAGTGATTATTATACCCAGACATTTTGAGTATGTTTTCACTGACAGAACTATTCTCCTCCATCTTGCAGCTATAGAACTTATTGGAGACTTCATATCTCTCAATCCGGGCATTTGCTTGAAATATTAACTTCAACTCCTGGAACATCTCATATGCTCCATGACGTTCAAAACGTCGTTGAAGACCCGGTTCTAAGCCGTAAAGCATGGCACACTGAACTATCGAGTAGTCATCAGCTTTGCTCTGCCAGACGTTCTTAACGTCGTCAGTTGCATCAGCAGCAGGCCTGGCACCCGGTGGTGCTTCTAGGACGTAATTCTTCTGTGCAGCAATGAGGATAATCCTCAAGTTACGGACCCAGTCCGTGTAATTGCTACCATCATCTTTCAACTTTGCTTTCTCAAGGAACGCATTAAAATTCAACGGAACAACAGCACGAGCCATCTATCTACAACAAACATAGACAAGCAAAATACTATCAGGTACTAAGTTCATGATAAATTTAAGTTCAATTAATCATATTACTTAAGAACTCCCACTTAGACAAACATCTCTCTAGTCATCTAAGTGATCACGTGATCCAAATCAACTAAACCATGTCCGATCATCACGTGAGATGGAGAAGTTTCAATGG
The DNA here is from genome assembly GCF_018294505.1 of Triticum aestivum. NCBI lineage: Eukaryota > Viridiplantae > Streptophyta > Magnoliopsida > Poales > Poaceae > Triticum > Triticum aestivum. The sequence continues at coordinate 524,497,768 of NC_057798.1, forward strand.
TGAACATCACTATGTTGATCATATCTACTATATGATTCACATTCGACCTTTCGGTATCTGTGTTCCGAGGCCATATCTGTATATGCTAGGCTCGTCAAGTTTAACCTGAGTATTCCGCGTGTGCAACTGTTTTGCACCCGTTGTATTTGAACGTAGAGCCTATCACACCCGATCATCACGTGGTGTCTCAGCACGAAGAACTTTCGCAATGGTGCATACTCAGGGAGAACACTTCTTGATAATTAGTGAGAGATCATCTTAAAATGCTACCGTCAATCAAAGCAAGATAAGATGCATAAAGGATAAACATCACATGCAATCAATATAAGTGATATGATATGGCCATCATCATCTTGTGCTTGTGATCTCCATCTTCGAAGCACCGTCGTGATCACCATCGTCACCGGCGCGACACCTTGATCTCCATCGTAGCATCGTTGTCGTTTACGCCATCTATTGCTTCTACGACTATCGCTACCGCTTAGTTATAAAGTAAAGCAATTACAGGGCGTATGCATTTCATACAATAAAGCGAGAACCATATGGCTCCTGCCAGTTGCCGATAACTTCGGTTACAAAACATGATCATCTCATACAATAAAATATAGCATCACGTCTTGACCATATCACATCACAACATGCCCTGCAAAAACAAGTTAGACGTCCTCTACTTTGTTGTTGCAAATTTTACGTGGCTGCTACGGGCTTAGCAAGAACCGTTCTTACCTACGCATCAAAACCACAATGATAGTTCGTCAAGTTAGTGTTGTTTTAACCTTCGCAAGGACCGGGCGTAGCCACACTCGATTCAACTAAAGTGAGAGAGACAGACACCCACCAGCCACCTTTAAGCACGAGTGCTCGTAACGGTGAAACCAGTCTCACGTAAGCATACATGTAATGTCGGTCTGGGCCGCTTCATCTCACAATACCGCCGAACCAAAGTATGACATGCTGGTAAGCAGTATGACTTGTGCCGCCCACAACTCACTTGTGTTCTACTCGTGCATATGACATCTACGCATAAAACCAGGCTCGGATGCCACTGTTGGGGAACGTAGTAATTTCAAAAAAATTCCTACGCACACGCAAGATCATGGTGATGACATAGCAACGAGAGGGAAGAGTGTTGTCCACGTACCCTCGTAGACCGTAAGCGGAAGCGTTATGACAACGCGGTTGATGTAGTCCTCATGATCCGACCGATCCAAGTACCGAACGTACGGCACCTCCGAGTTCAGCACACGTTCAGCTCGATGACGATCCCCGGGCTCCGATCCAGCAAAGCTTCGGGGATGAGTTCCGTCAGCACGACAGCGTGGTGACGATGATGATGCTCTACCGGCGCAGGGCTTCGCCTAAACTCCGCGACGATATGACCGAGGTGGAACATGGTGGAGGGGGGCACCGCAAACGGCTAAGGAATGATCCGTAGATCAACTTGTGTGTCCTAGGGTGCCCCCCCCCCCGCCCCCGTATATAAAGGAGAAAGGGGGGAGCCCGGCCGGCCCTAGAGGGCGCGCCAGGAGGAGGAGTCCTCCTCCTAGTAGGAGTAAGACTCCCCCTTTCCTACTCCTACTAGGAGGGGGAAAGGAAGGGGGAAGGGGAGAAGGAAAGAGGGGACGCCGCCCCCCTCCTAGTCCAATTCGGATCAAAGGGGGAGGAGGCGTGCGGCCCACCCTGGCCGCCCCTCTCCCTCTCCACTAAGGCCCATAAGGCCCATTACTTCTCCCGGGGGGGTCCGGTAACCCTCCGGCACTCCCGTTTTCTCCGAAAATGTCCGGAACACTTCCGGTGTCCGAATATAGTCGTCCAATATATCAATCTTTATGTCTCGACCATTTCGAGACTCCTCGTCTTGTCCGTGATCACATCCGGGACTCCGAACAAACTTTGGTACATCAAAACTTATAAACTCATAATAAAACTGTCATCGTAACGTTAAGTGTGCGGACCCTATGGGTTCGAGAACTATGTAGACATGACCTAGAACTATTCTCGGTCAATAACCAATAGCGGAACCTGGATGCCCATATTGGCTCCTACATATTCTACAAAGATCTTTATCGGTCAAACCGCAAAACAACATACGTTGTTCCCTTTGTCATCGGTATGTTACTTGCCCGAGATTCGATCGTCGGTATCCAATACCTAGTTCAATCTCGTTACCGGCAAGTCTCTTTACTAGTTACGTAATGCATCATTCCGTAACTAACTCATTAGCTACATTGCTTGCAAGGCTTATAGTGATGTGCATTATCGAGAGGGCCCAGAGATACCTCTCCGACAATCGGAGTGACAAAACCTAATCTCGAAATATGCCAACTCAACATGTACCTTTGGAGACACCTGTAGTACTCCTTTATAATCACCCAGTTATGTTGTGACGTTTGGTAGCACCCAAAGTGTTCCTCCGGTAAACGAGAGTTGCATAATCTCATAGTTACAGGAACATGTATAAGTCATGAAGAAAGCAATAGCAATATACTAAACGATCAAGTGCTAGGCTAACGGAATGGGTCATGTCAATCACATCATTCTCCTAATGATGTGATCCCATTAATCAAAATGACAACACATGTCTATGGTTAGGAAACATAACCATCTTTGATTAATAAGCTAGTCAAGTAGAGGCATACTAGTGACGTTGTGTTTGTCTATGTATTCACACATGTATTATGTTTTCGGTTAATACAATTCTAGCATGAATAATAAACATTTATCATGATATGAGGAAATAAATAATAACTTTATTATTGCCTCTAGGGCATATTTCCTTCACTTTCCTTGCATGTGCCTCTTTGGGTTGAGCTTGAGCCGGCACTTGAGTAGACTTTCTGGCCTTTGGCATTGGTGTCCTCTTGGCAGGAACTTTCTTCTTCAGACATGGCTTAGTGCTATGTGCAGAGCCATATTCTTTCTTGAGCACCACTTTCTTGTAAGTGGCCTCATCTTCCTCAGCTTGGTAATCTTCATCCTCTGAATCTGAAGTTCTTTTCCTCCTTTGCCTAGTAGCAGCCTTAGGCAAATTGCTAGGAGTACTTCTGCTCCCTTCGTCTGTAGTTGAGGGAGTAGTGCCCTCACTCAAGTCCATCTGCTCTTCTGACCTGTTCTGGCTGTCAGTCTGATCTGACATACTGCAAAAGCTGACTGCTGACCCTGTGAAGAGTTATAGATGAGATAGAATAGATGAGCATCACAAAATGCAGAGATTTTTTGCAAAAGAATGATTCAAAAGTTCATTTTTAGTTTTCCACAGAAAGCATTTCGGATAAATTGATTTTCAAACTCGGTGATACCGAAGCAGTTTTGGAACCTAAACTGATGATCTCAGTTCGGTGGCACCGAGACTGCTAGGGTTTCACAGAATCCTCAAATCGGTCGCACCGATTAGTAATTCTCGGTCAGACCGAGACTCACTAGTGCAATGTCATAAGCCAAATCGGTGAGACCGAGTTTTTCAACTCAGTGGGTCCGAGATGGTTTCGGCAGAATCCTAACCCTAAAAATTTGAATCTCATCTAATCTATGGATTACTTTGGCTGGATAGAAGAGTCTCAATCGTGGCAAGAATCAATAAGAGTACAATGTGCTAGGAATTAGACGTGGATAGCACAAAGATTGAGTCCATACCCTAACTTGGCGGTGGACTCGCTACGGCGGCAACGGTGGGGACGAAATCCGTTGACGGCGGCGGAGACCAGCGACAGGAGGCTGCTGGCGATGAGGAGACGATCCGGAGACCTCCGATGGCAGAGCGAGCTATTGCACGGGCGAAGGGTTTTGGAGAAATTTCCAAAATTATGCCCGTGGCTATATATAGCCCGGCCCTGTCGGTGTGACCGAGTGGAACAACTCGGTGGCACCGAGATGCATAACCGTGTACAGTTACAGCAAATCGGTGAGACCGAAAAGTTCAAATCGGTTACACCGAGATTGAAATCTCAGATCAACTTAGTGATCTCGGTAGGACCGAAGTGGAGGTATCGGTCAGACCGAGAGTCACAAAGAGGTTTTGGAAGTTTAAGTCTATGACGAATCGGGGACTCCGAGTGCTCCTCACATAGAGTGGTTTGAATCTGACTTGATCAAATTTTGTGATGTAGCATGAATAGAGTTTGAGATGAGGAAAGCATAGATAGCTAAAGAAGGTTCTTAGGCATTCTTGTCCATCCACTTGGCAAAAAGAAAAGAATCCAAACAATCAAAACAACAAGTGGATGTCCTTGAATGAGTAAAATATGCACCAACATGCTCACACAATAAAATGGCAAATGAAATATGTGGCAAAGCATGCACAACCAATTCTAGAATCTATCAAACAATTGGCGATGACTAGGTCATCTATATATGAGTATATTAACTTAGGAGTCAAATGAGAACATTTGATCATAGGTCATACTCATCGTTTAAGCTCAAGTGGGGTTACCACTTTTACATAATGCATTGATATGTTCACACCATTAGAGTTGCTTTGACTCAATTCTTAGAGTTAAGCTCCCCCTAGATGTGAGATCCCCCCTTAGAGGGATGAACTAACCTTGGGTTTTGTCGATGATGACTTCATGTAGGTGTTGAAGATGTAGATGCTCAATGTTGATATAGATCATTTGGAGCAATCCTTTGGAGTGAGTTGCACTTTCAACTTACCTACATGGGTTAGTCCCACAAGGAACAAACAAGAATATCCATAGACATAGAGTGATGCACACACAAGATGATGTCCATGAAATCATTAGGTTACCTTGTCCCTTGCCTTACCAACATGAGGGTTTGTGACTCCTTGAACTAGTGCAAGATGTGGAAGTTGATTGCACTTGTTCTTGCCATAATGATATGAATGAAGAATGTTGGCGGAGTCACCCTCAAGAACTCTCTACTTCTTCTTCTTCGGGATCCACATCATCTTGATGGGAATCCTTGGAGTTGTAGTTGTACTTGATGAAGTAGAACTTGATGTAGTCTTGGGAACCCACTTGAACGAGGCTTTAGGTGCTTCTTCAAATGCATCAATCTCTTCTTGAAGCTTGTCCTTGCCTTTGTTCTTGTGGTCTTGTGGTGGAAGATCATCTTGAGCTTGTGTTCCCTTGAAGGAAGTAGGATCATACTTCTCTTGTTGAGGAACAAACTTTGTCTTGGGGTATTGATCTTCTTCCCACTCAACTCCATTGGCATTGAACTTTCGTTCAAAACCAACACCTTGATTCTTCCGGTGCCTTCCTTGCTTGCGTACAATTTCCTCGAATTGCTTACTCCCGGCAAGGCTCTTGTAAACACCCTTCTCTATAATTCCCTTCAATAAGCTATTTTCTTGCTCAAGTGTAACTTGGCTAAGAGAATCATTAGTGGAATCAAGAGAACTACTAGAAGCAACAATATTGGATTTGACATTATTATTATTGTTACTACTAGAGGAAGTATCTTTCTTGTACTTGTTACTAGACTTGACTTGAGGCATGTAAGTAGATAAGAGTAAACGCTTGGCAATATAAGAAGAACTTTTCTTGCGGAGATCATCATTGATTGCCTTTAAGAACTCATGCTCTTGCTCAAGATTGAGCTTTTCAAAGCGTAACTTCTCATGAGCCCTTAAAAGTTCTCGATGATCTTCGAAGATAGTTTCATGAGCCAACTTAAGAGTGTTTAGTTCTTTAGTTAGAAGCTCAATCTTCTCCTTATCATTGTCATTCGTTTTATCTTGATTAGCATGATTAATTGACGTTTCATCATAGTATTCATCACTAGAGTTGTCAACAAGTAAATCATCATCCACAAGCAAGTCATCTTCATCACTATTGAAATCAACATACTCGGGATGTGTTACCTTTGGACCTTTGGCCATGAAGCATCTTCCAACACCTTCATTTGGTGAATCAAATATGTCGTAGGAGTTGGTTGATACAAGTGCTAGACCGGCAACACCTTCATCTTGAGTATATTCGGAGTCGGAGTGATAGCTTCTCTCGGAGTGATTGTCGGAGTCGGAGCCGGAAACCCATTCACCAACATGAGCTTGATGTCTTCGTTTTGTGTAGCTCCTTGATGACTTGTCCTTCCTTTCTGAATCCTTGCTTCTCCGTGAGGGTCTTCGTTCATAATGATCATCTCTACTACTCCTCTCTCTTGGTGGTGATTCTTCTCTTTTGCTTCTTCTTCTTGGAGAATCTTCTCTTCTTTTGTAGGGTGTCGTACACTCATTGGAATAGTGTCCAGGTCTCCCACAATTGTAGCAATTGCGCTCATGACTAGAAGATCTCTTGTCATTATAAGACCTTGACTTGGAGCTTCTTTCTTTGCTTCTACTCTTGTAGAATTTGTTGAAGTTCTTCACCATTAAGCTCAATTCTTCATTGAAGGTTTGTTTCTCACTTGATGATGTGGGGGCTTCAGTTGAGGCTTTGTAAGCACCACTTGACTTATTGTGAAGTTCCTCCTTATCCTTGAGTGACATCTCATGAGCAACAATTCTTCCAGTGACTTCCGTTGGCTTGAGATCTTTGTAGTTTGGCATCATTTGAATCAACGTGCACACGTATCATACTTACCATCTAATGCTCTTAGGATTTTCTTGATGATGAATTTGTCGGTCATCTCTTCACTCCCTAAGCCGGCAATCTCATTTGTGATAAGAGCAAGCCTAGAGTACATTTCAGCGACACCTTCACCATCCTTCATTTTGAACTTGTCAAGCTGACTTTGGAGCACATCCAACTTGGATTCCTTGACGGACTCGGTACCTTCATGCATATCAATCAAAGTATCCCAAATTTCCTTTGCATTCTCAAGACGGCTGATTTTGTAGAATTCTTCGGGGCACAATCCGTTGAAGATGATATCGCATGCTTGAGCGTTGTATTGCAGCATCTTCAATTCTTCCGCATTAGCTTCACGGTTCGGTTCTCTCCCATCGAAAAATTCACCTTGCAAGCCAATACAAATAATTGCCCAAACGGCGGGGTTATGTCCAAGAATATGCATTTTCATCTTATGCCGCCAACTAGCAAAATTAGTACCATCAAAGTAAGGACCTCTACGGTGATAATTTCCCTCGCTAGACGCCATACTCTCCTAGGTTGTGAAACCAAGGCTATGACCACCAAAAGCTATGGAAATCAAAGCAAATGGGGACCAAAGCTCTGATACCACTTGTAGGACCTTGGAGTATGTCTAGAGGGGGGTGATTAGACTACTTGACCAATAAAAACTTAACCTTTTCCCAATTTTGGAGTTTGGCAGATTTTAGCTACTTTAGGACAAGTCAAGCAATCATCACACAATTCAAGCAAGCATGCAAAGAGTATATAGGCAGCGGAAATTAAAGCATGCAACTTGCAAGAAAGTAAAGGGAAGGGTTTGGAGGATTCAAACGCAATTGGAGACACGAATGTTTTTGGCGTGGTTCCGATAGGTGGTGCTATCGTACATCCACGTTGATGGAGACTTCAACCCACGAAGGGTAACGGCTGTGCGAGTCCACGGAGGGCTCCACCCACGAAGGGTCCACGAAGTAGCAACCTTGTCTATCCCACCATGGCCATCGCCCACGAAGGACTTGCCTCACTAGCGGTAGATCTTCACGAAGCAGGCTATCTCCTTGCCCTTACAAACTCCTTGGTTCAACTCCACAATCTTGTCGGAGGCTCCCAAGTGACACCTAGCCAATCTAGGAGACACCACTCTCCAAGAAGTAACAAATGGTGCATTGATGATGAACTCCTTGCTCTTGTGCTTCAAATGATAGTCTCCCCAACACTCAACTCTCTCTCATAGGTTTTGGATCTGGTGGAAAGAAGATTTGAGTGGAAAGCAACTTGGGGAAGGCTAGAGATCAAGATTCATATGGTAGGAATGGAATATCTTGGCCTCAACACATGAGTAGGTAGTTCTCTCTCAGAAATGGTAAGTTGGAAGTGTAGGTTCGTTCTGATGGCTCTCTCCATGAATGAAGAGGAGGTGGAGGGGTATATATAGCCTCCACACAAAATCTAACCATTACACACAATTTACCAAACTCGGTGGGACAGAATCGTTAAACTCGATCGGACCGATTTAGTAAACCTAGTGACCGTTAGTGATTTTCGGTGGGACTGACATGCATCTTGGTGAGACCGATTCGGTTAGGGTTAGGGCATAACGTAATCTCGGTAAGACCAATTACACAAACTCGGTGAGACCGATTTGGTAATAAGCTTTCTAGAGAGTTGGTCAGGTAAACTCGGTGGGACCGATTTGCTCTTTTCGGTGAGACCGAAATGTTACAAAAAGGAAACAGAGAGTTTACATTGCAATCTCGGTGGGACCGATCGCTCACATCGGTTAGACCGAAATGTTACGAAGGGAAACAGAGAGATTGCAACCCCATCTCGGTGAGACCAAGATCCCTATCGGTAAGACCGATTTGCTTAGGGTTTGTGGCAGTGGCTATGACTTTTGGAATCGGTGGCGCCGGATAGAAATAATCGGTGTGACCGATTTTGGCTTTGGGTTTAGGTCATTTGTGGATGTGGGAAAGTAGTTGAGCCTTTTGGAGCATATCACAAAGCACATGAAGCAAGAGGCTCATTAAGCAACACCTCATCCCTCCTTGATAGTATTGGCTTTTCCTATAGACTCAATGTGATCTTGGATCACTAAAATATAAAATGAAGAGTCTTGAGCTTTTGAGCTTGAGCCAATCCTTTGTCCTTAGTATTTTGAGGGATCCACTTTCATCATCCATGCCATGCCATCCATTGAGCTTTCCTGAAATAATAGTCTTAGAATAGCATTAGCTCAATGAGATATATGTTGTTATGAATTACCAAAACCACTTAGGGATAGTTGCACTTTCAATCAATTATTTCATTCTAAGTTACGGTTGAATTTATATGAATTTTATAAGTTTTAGTTATTTTCTGAAATAAATAAGTCATTTCTGATTTATTTAAAATCCCAGAAAAGCTTTACTACATCATCATAGCGTTAGTGTGACATCAGCAGGTCAACTGTGCTGACCCAGGTCAAACCTGACCTGTGGGTCCTGCATGCCAGTCTAACAGCGGCGCAGTAGAGGCTGACCAGTGGGGCCAGGTCAGTGCTAAGGTGGCAAGGTCAAACTGACAGGTGGGCCCACGGGCATTAGCTTAAGTTAAAGAGGGAAATAACCCTCTGGTTAATTAAGGTGTGGAGCCTGGCTGTCATTGACCCCTAGGGGTTTTAAAGTGTGGTGATTAGCCCCTAATGACGTGCCATGTTGTCATGGCCGATGAGGGAGTCCTGGACTAGGGGGTGTCCGGATAGCCGGACCAACATCGTCAGCCGGACTCCAAGACTATGAAGATACAAGATTGAAGACTTCGTCCCGTGTCCGGATGGGACTTTCCTTGGCGTGGAAGGCAAGCTTGGCGATACGGATATGTAGATCTCCTACCATTGTAACCGACTCTGTGTAACTCTAGCCCTCTCCGGTGTCTATATAAACTGGAGAGGGTTTAGTCCATAGGACACAACCATTACAACAATCATACCATAGGCTAGCTTCTAGGGTTTAGCCTCCTTGATCTCGTGGTAGATCCACTCTTGTATTACCCATATCATCAATATCAATCAAGCAGGAGTAGGTTTTTACCTCCATCAAGAGGGCCCGGACCTGGGTAAAAACATCATCGACCGGACTCCAAGACTATGAAGATACAAGATTGAAGACTTCGTCCCGTGTCCGGATGGGACTTTCCTTGGCGTGGAAGGCAAGCTTGGCGATACGGATATGTAGATCTCCTACCATTGTAACCGACTCTATGTAACCCTAGCCCTCTCCGGTGTCTATATAAACCGGATGGCTCTAGTCCGTAGGACAACAAACAACAATCATACCATAGGCTAGCTTCTAGGGTTTAGCGTCCTTGATCTCGTGGTAGATCCACTCTTGTAAACATACACAATATCAATATCAATCAAGCAGGACGTAGGGTTTTACCTCCATCAAGAGGGCCCGAACCTGGGTAAAACATCGTGTCCCTTGTCTCCTGTTACCATCCGCCAAGACGCATAGTTCGGGACCCCCTACCCGAGATCCGCCGGTTTTGACACCGACATTGGTGCTTTCATTGAGAGTTCCTCTGTGTCGTCACCGATAGGCTTGATGGCTTCTTCAATCAACAACAACGCAGTCAAGGGTGAGAATTTTCTCCCCGGACAGACCTTCGCGTTCGGCGGCTTTGCACTGCGGGTCAATTCACTTGGCCATCTGGAGCAGATCGAAAGCTACGCCCCTGGCCATCAGGTCAGATTTGGAAGCCTAAACTTCACGGCCGACATCCACAGAGACTTGATCTTCGACGGATTCGAGCCACAGCTGAGCGTGCCGCACTGTCACGAGGGCCATGATCTAGCTCTGCCGCCGGACAGTACCTTGGAGGCCGCACACGGATCCGCTCCGGCCTATAGTTCGGAGCCGACCGCGCAGATCGAGGACAGGTGGCTGGACTCCGCCTCGGGAGCTGCAACCTCTACAGCGATGGAGCCAAATACTGACCTTGTCCCTTATAAAGCTCGTGACTCCGAGGTGCCGGACTCCTTGCCGGACTCCGAACCTCCTGCGCCCCTACCAATCGAATCCGGTCGGGCGCCGATCATGGAGTTCACCGCTGCGGACATCTTTCAGCACTCGCCCTTTGGCGACATCCTGAACTTACTAAAGCATCTCTCGTTATCAGGAGAACCCTGGCCGGACTGCGGTCAGGATGGTTGGGATGCGGACGACAAAGAAATTCAAAGCCCACCCACCACCCACTTCGTAGCCACTGTCGACGATCTAACCGACATACTAGACTACGACTCTAGAGACATCGACGGTATGGACGACGATGCCGGAGACTGCCAAGAACCAGCGCCTACCGAGCACTGGAAGGCCACCCCAACCCATGACGTATATATGGTGGACACACCAAAAGGAAGCGATAACAAGGAACAACGGGACGCGGCAAAGGATAATTCCGCCGACAAACAACCAAAACAGCGATGCAGACGCCGCCCTAAGTCCCACCTCGACAAAAACAGCACTCCTAATGACCCAGCAATAGAGCAGGGCAAACCAGTGGACGATGAACATGCAACCAAGCAACCATCCGAACAAGACGAATCGGATAATCAATCCATGCCCGGCGAAAACAACAGTCCAGACGATCTCACGTCGGACACACCACCGGAGCATAAGAACCTTCACAAACGACTCGTCGCCACTGCAAGAAGTCTGAAGAAGGAAAAACGGAAGCTCAAAATAGCGGAAGACATACTAAGAATGAGGTGGAGCAAAGTACTCAAGACCGCGGATAAATATGGCAATGGCCACCAAACAAAGAGCTACCCGAAGCGCAGGCTGCTGCCAGAATTCGACGAGGAGGCCATAGAGCCCCCACAGTTAAAAAGCAAAGAGGCCGCCTGGCCGGATAGACGACCAGATGACAGGCCAAAAGCAACAAGCGGCGCCACACACAAGCCGACACAGGATCCCCGTAAAACTGATGGCCCGGTCAGGTCCATTTATGGGCCAAAAAAGAGGGCCCCAGGAAGCAACACAACACGTCGCATGTTTGAAGATAACGGCACACCTAAATACAGGGGCGCCGCACACCCACTATGTTTCACCGATGAGGTGTTGGATCATGAATTTCCAGCGGGATTCAAGCTCGTAAACATAGAGGCATACGACGGAACAACAGACCGCGGAGTCTGGATTGAGGATTACATCCTGCACATACACATGGCTAGAGGAGACGATCTCCACGCCATAAAATATCTACCCCTCAAGCTCAAAGGGCCAGCTCGGCATTGGCTCAAAAGCCTCCCAGAAAATACCATTGGAAGTTGGGAAGAGCTTGAGGACGCGTTTAGAGCAAATTTTCAAGGGACTTATGTCCGCCCTTCGGATGCAGACGATTTAAGTCACATAACTCAACAGCCCGGAGAGTCAGCGCGCAAATTCTGGAACAGGATCCTTACCAAAAAGAACCAAATAGTCGACTGCCCGGACGCCGAAGCCTTAGCAGCTTTTAAACATAATGTCCGAGACGAATGGCTCGCCAGACACCTCGGCCAAGACAAGCCGAGAACAATGGCCGCGCTAACAAGCCTCATGACCCGCTTTTGCGCGGGGGAAGACAGCTGGCTAGCAAGATGCAGCACCGGCGACCCGAGTACATCCGAGGTCAGAGATGGAAATGGAAAATCACGGCGCAGAAAGGACCAGCGCCGAAATAAAGGAAAAAGCCCAAAGAACACGGCGGTCAACGCCGGATTCAAAAGCTCGCGGGCGAACAACAAAACACCACCTCTTAAGGACAACAGTGACGAGCTATCCAATTTAAACAAAATTTTGGATCGGATATGTCAAATCCACAGCACCTCCGGAAGGCCTGCAAAGCACACCCACCGAGATTGTTGGGTCTTCAAACAGTCCGGCCGACTCAACGCCGAACACAAGGGGCTCGACGCACCAAGCGAGGATGACGACGAACCCCACCGGCAGAGCGCCGGAAAACAAAAGACTTTCCCACAAGAGGTCAAAACAGTAAACTCACTTCATGTGATAATACGGAACAACAATGCGGCACCCGCCAAAGTAGGTGTCGCAAGGTCCACCCCAGCGGAACCTCTAGATTGGATGTCAAAACCAATTACTTTTGACCACCTGGACTATTCCAGAAGTATTCGAAACGCAGGATGGACTGCTCTGATATTGGATCCTATAATCGACGGATTACAATTTACACAAGTCCTGATGGATGGTGGCAGCGATTTAAACCTGCTATATCCGGACACAATACGCAAGTTGGGGATAGACCTTACTAAAATTCGACATAGCCGCACTTCCTTCAAAGGAGTGACGCCAGGCCCTTACGCCAAGTGCACGGGCTCCTTACTACTAGAAGTTGTGTTCGGGTCACCCGACAACTTCCGACGCGAAAAGCTAATCTTTCATGTCGCCCCATTCAAAAGTAGCCATCAAGCACTATTGGGACGTGGAGCTTTTGTCCGCTTTAACACAATACCACACTACGCGTCTCTTACACTTAAAATGCCCGGTCCACGCGGCATAATCTCATTAAAAGGTCGCTCAAGACCCCGGACACGGCTAGACGAGTCCGGCATAAATAAGCTAGGGGCTCCCTAGCCGCACACCCCTTTACAAGGGGCTGTGTGTATGAGCCAATATAAGCTCAGCTTTATTCATTCATTCATATTTCGATTTTTTAATACAATCTTTTTGCCTGATTTCCTTTCAAGCTAAGTTCCTCTCTTTTTACAGATGAACAACATGCACACCCGTCTAGGATACGGCACAACGGAGACACAGGCGCAGACGTGCAGCAGGGACCCGTCGCAAGGATTCTTTTCAGATTAAGTCCCTACGTAAACCTTTCTTAATGTCTTTTGTTGATTCACATCCCACGGTTTTTCACCATAACCAACGAGGAGGCTAGCATTTTGGCATCGGCTGCGCCAGAAATTCTTGCTTGTACCTGGACACTAGGGGCTTAGGGCATTGTTCTGCCCGTTATTATAAAGACCGAATACCTTAGGGAGTGTTCGGCGTCTCGAGTTAGGCCTTATATGCATCAGCTCCGAGTCATGTCTTTGGTCAAATGTTGGGTTTGCCCGGCTCCTGTGTTTTGTTGCCTTACGTTCCATATCATCGGCTAACGCGGCACCAGGAGAACTACTGCGATTGTGCCCCGGTTCGGCTGGGCGAGCACCTCAGTAGAGAAAGCCGAAAACTAACTGTCATGACATAGCGAGAGACTAGTCAACCACTCGATCGACTATCGGAATGTTTAGAATTCCTCCGCCTAGACGAAGGACCGTTTCCCGGTCAGGCACATACGTGCCCCGAATTCGGAGAGCGCGGTGCCCCTAGGGGCTATGTCGTAGCCCCACCTTCGAACTCCTATGGCTAAGTGAAAGTGATAAAGCATTATAGTCCGGTTGCCTCGTTTGCTACGCTACCACCTCCTTAACAGGACCAAGACGTTGGATTAAGTGTGAAAATGCGCTATTTCGCAAACACCCCCGCACTATGTGCGTGGGGGATGAAGCCGAAGACTGCCATCTTTCAGGTTATACACAAGTATACATTAACGGCCGCACAGGAGATATTTCAATACTTGAACGCACAAGTACAAAAAGCGCTTATATTACAAACATTGTTTTATAAATCATAAAGTTCATTTGAACATGACATTTTTTGAGCACTGCGACTCTATTACACGAGCACCACGCAGAACTTCCCCAAAATAGTGCTCGGCGGGTAATCGGCTCTCGGCTGAACCCTGGGTCGCAACAGCGGTGGCATCCATCTCCGTCCAATATGTCTTCACACGGGCGAGGGCTATCCGTGCACCCTCTATGCAGGCCGACCACTTCATCGCCTTAATATGCGGCACCGCCCCAAGGAATTGCTGCAGTAAGCCAAAATAACTCTTCGGCTCGGGCCTATCCGGCCAGACATGAGCCACGATATCCGTCATGGCAAGTCCGGACAATCTATTCAGCTCAGCCCACTCAGCCAATTGATCGGTCAACGGAAGTGAACGATCCGGACTATGGAATTGAGGCCAAAAAAGCTCTTCCGTCTCGTGATCCTTTTGACTACGGAAGTGCACAACGGCATCTGCCGCACTCGCCGCTAAGTCCATATAAGGATTCTCCGGACCCCACAGCTGGCCAAGCTGAGCGTACTTCGGATCAGTAAACCTCCTGCGCAGCAGAAAGGGCTTGCCAGCCACAATATCTCCGGCCTCGCGCAGCTCCTCCTTTATAGCCCTCATTGCAGAACGGGCATCCTTGGCTTCGGCGGTGGCCTTCTTCAGGCCTTCTTGCTCCGCTCGGCGTTCTTTTTCAAGAACCTCATAGCGGTCGGTAATATCTTTCAACTTCACGGCCATTTCGGTCATCTCCTCCCTACTTCGGCAGTGAGCAGCCTTTTCGGCTTTTAACTCTTCGGCCGCCCTCGAGGCAGCCGCATCACTCCTTCTGGCCTGCTCCTTGGCTTGAGCAAGTTTCGCCCGAAGACTCTCCATAGCAGCGGCACCATCTGCATTAAGCACACATGTGGTAAGGACTAGGCTCCGGCTCCCTTACTAGGTGACCACGGGAAAAAAAACCTACCTTGTGACTCGTCAAGTCGCTTATTGACCAGCGCGATGTCCGCATCCGCAACGTCGAGTTGCCGCCTTAGTTCGGCAACCCCATCAGTCCGGCTAGCCACTGGACTATCCGCCACCTGCATAGGAAAGGCGAAAATTAATACCTGCGATTTTGATCCTCAGCACGCTGTCGCTCTCGACAACCTACCGAGTCCCAGGGGCTACTATCTATACAGGGCGCACTTTATGTGCAAAACTGTCAAAAGGTATGTCATTTTTACGTACCTCAAACCCCGCCAGCAAACTCCTGACGGCATCACGCAACCCGCCTTCGGCGGATGAAATTCTTTCAATCACCGTACTCATCAGTGTATGGTGACCTTCTAAGATAGACGCCCTCTCAAGCAGATCCTTCAGCTCCCCCGGCCGAACACCAGTTGGTGCCGAACTATTCGGCCCTGCCGGACTCGGGGATACCCTCCGTGACGACACTTCAGGCTCGTCCGCCCTATCCGATGGTGCGGCAGATGGAGGCGTCTCGCTCTCCATCATCTCCGAACGAAGTTCCCTCGAAGACGAGCTCATCTGAGAAGGACGGAGATCCGAATTACAAGGTAAAAACCTAAGTTATCCTCAGAAACGCAAATAGGGATGTCCCTTATTACAAAACTCCCTTTTTTTGTACTTACGGCTTGCTGGAGGGCTGATTCTTTAGGGGAGACTGTGTGGTCGGGTCCTCCCCGGACGCAGGACCCTCTGGTGAAGATCTCTTCCCCCGCTTCGGGGCTTTGGCCTCCGGGTTCTCGGAAGCGGTCCTCTTCTCCCCTTGGAAGGAGGGATTCTCGATCCCCCCTTTCTCAAGAGCCTCCTTGGTTGAGGCGGTAGTTTCTCTGCTCTCCCCTTCGCCTTCCTCTGAAGGCGCAACCTCCAGCATTCTAACCAGCACGGGATCCGGCACGGTCTCTGGGAGGGGGGCCGGACACCGTATCAACTTTGCTTGCGCTATCCACTCCTATTTGGAGGATAACTGGTTAAAAGGCGAATCATAGAAAGGCAAACCAACGATATGTCCGGGTTCAGAGCTACATACTTGTGTATCCGGGCGATCGCAGCTTAGGCCGGCGTCCTCGGTCAATTCCGGACACATCTCTTGTGATCCGAAGAACAATTTGTACATCTCCGCGGGTGTCATACCCATGAAGTGTTGAAGAATTTGTGGTCCCTCTGGATTAAACTCCCACAGCCGGAGAGGACAGCGTTTGCAGGGCAGGAGACGCCTAATCAGCATGACCTGCATCACCACGACCAGATCGATCTCCCTCGCTTGGAGGTCTCGAATCCGGCCCTGCAATAGGGGCACGTCCTTTGACGGCCCCCAGTTGAGTCCTTGGCTGACCCATGACATCAGCCGCTGTGGAGGGCCCGGGCGAAAGATGGGCAGCGGCTTCTGCCTGCTGCCCCTGGGAGCGGTTATGTAGAACCACTCCTCCTTCCACAAGCCGAGCTCCTCCTGGAAAGAGCCCTCGGGCCATGGAGCATCGGCCCTTCTGCTTACGACGGCCCCGCTGCACTCTGCTTGACGCCCCTCGATCATCTTCGGCTCCATGTCAAAGGTCTTAAGCCACAAGCCGAAGTGAGGGGTAATGCGGAGGAAGGCTTCGCAGACGACAATGAATGAAGAAATATGGAGGATGGACTCCGGAGCCAAGTCGTGGAATTCCAACCCATAGTAAAACATGAGCCCTCTCACGAAAGGATCCATCGGGAAGCCTAAACCCCGACGGAGGTGGGACACAAACACGACATACTCGCCGGGCTCGGGGGTGGGAATAACTTGCCCTTTGGCGGGCAGCCTATGCGAAATCTCGTAGGTCAGGTACTTGGCTTCCCGTAGCTTTAGCACGTCCTCTTCCGTGACGGAGGAGGGCATCCACCGGCCCTGTGGGTCGGAGCCGGACATGGTTGAAGGTCCGAAGCACTCGAATCTGGGGCTCTGGGTGTTGGAACTCGGGGCGAGGAGAAGATCCGATTGAGGATTAAAGAAAAGAAACAAGCCTTGGTCCCTTTATAAAGAGGGAGGATACCAAGAGCCGTCCCCGTGACCGTTTGGGACTCGCCTCCGGTAGAGGGGGCGTGGCAACGGGCGCGGTTGGGTTACCCATGTCCGTATTGATGGGAATCCCGAAATAAGGGGAACACGATCTCTGCTTTGACAAGACGTGCCAAGGAAACCGCTTCGCTAAATGCGCTGAGGTGGTATAATAAAAAACGATTCAAGTAAAGGCTTGGTAGTGGCGTGACGTCATGCCACAAAATACGTCAGCAGATTGAACTTGTGTACATATTATTCTCTCTACGGTGGAATGTGGAATTTATTTTGCAGAGTCGAACACTATCCTGGTATTCACAATCTTCTATGAATTATTCAGAGGAGGAACCCGCCTTGCAATGCCGAACAATATGCGCGCCGGACTCATCGTCATTGAAGCCTGGTTCAGGGGCTACTGAGGGAGTCCTGGACTAGGGGGTGTCCGGATAGCCGGACTATCATCGTCAGCCGGACTCCAAGACTATGAAGATACAAGATTGAAGACTTCGTCCCGTGTCCGGATGGGACTTTCCTTGGCGTGGAAGGCAAGCTTGGCGATACGGATATGTAGATCTCCTACCATTGTAACCGACTCTGTGTAACCCTAGCCCTCTCCGGTGTCTATATAAACCGGAGAGGGTTTAGTTCGTAGGACACAACCATTACAACAATCATACCATAGGCTAGCTTCTAGGGTTTAGCCTCCTTGATCTCGTGGTAGATCCACTCTTGTATTACCCATATCATCAATATCAATCAAGCAGGAGTAGGGTTTTACCTCCATCAAGAGGGCCCGAACCTGGGTAAAAACATTGTGTCCCTTGTCTCCTGTTACCATCCGCCTAGACGCACAGTTCGGGACCCCCTACCCGAGATCCGCCGGTTTTGACACCGACAGCCGGGGTTAGGCCGCCGGCGACCATCCAGTGCGGCGGAGACTCGGCGGGGTGGTTCTAGGGGCAGCGGCTGAGTGCGCTGAGGGCACCAGGAGGGAGCCCTCGCTTGCCCGCATCTAGGGGTGCAAGCGGAAGGAGCCGGGGCAGCGTGTAACTGCGGTGGCGATGAGTCAGGCGGCGGCCGGAGCTCGAAGGTGCTTCGAGACGGCGCTACGAGGGACGACAAGAAAGGTGAGTGGGTCCGTTCGGCTCCTGGGGCTTGCTGAGCATGAGGGTGGGCTCGTACACAAGCGGCGGCGACAACATGCGCGGCGGAGCCGAGCTCTCGTCCATGGCAGAGATGCATCCTGGAGCTCGCAAATGCGAGAAAAAAGAGAGGGGTTTAGATCAGGAGCTCACTGCAAGGTCGGAGAGAAGCTCGGCGGGCTCAGGGGCGTCATGCATGCGGTGAATCAACGGCAGTGGTGGTCGAAGCCCGAGGAGGAAGACGACGGTGGTGTCGGTGTTGCAGGGCGTCCGGGCTTGCGCTTGTTGAGGGGAAAACTTCACGGTGTCGAGGCGGATGGCAGGGTCAGCACGGAGAGGCACGGGGACGGCTATGGCTGCAGTGGTGCTCGTCGGCGGCCTCGGGTGCATTCGATGAGCTCGGGGAAAGGACTAGAGGGCGAGGGAGAGAGCAGAGAGTGAGGGAGAGGAGCGAGGGGCCACGGGGCATCTCCGTTGCGTCGCTAGAAGGCCCGGGGAGGAAGCAGGAGGTGGCCAGGGGCGAGCGCACGCGCGACAGCGAGCTGCTCCTACTGGCAGCAGGAAGACGACGCGGTGGAGTGGTGCGCTGGGCTCTCTGCAGTGCTGGACCGACTCTGGTGGGCTGCACAGGTAAAACCAGGTAACTCTTTCTCTCTCTTTTCTTTCTCTTTTCTATTTTGTGTAACTGTTTTGATTTAGTAAAAATACTAAACCATTTTTTAAAACTCATGAAAATATTTGTGGTCACTATTTAAATTATTCCCAACAGCCCTCGACTAGTTTCAGAATTATTAGAGCATTTAAAATATTTATAGGATTTAAATGCCCCAATTCAAATACAATATGAGTTAATTCAAAAATCCAGAAATGGCCTAAAAAATGTATTCATCATTTTTGGTAGAGGTTTTCACCTTAACCAAAAATCATGAACTTTTCTTAGGGACATTTTGGGTTTATTGAAAATATTTTGGTAACCCTAGTTGAGCTAGGTGGTGCTGGGGGTTTCTGTCATCCCCATTTCAATTTTCTGTGAAAAAGTAAACATGATGCATCACCAAGAGCTAACACTAAGCATTACTAGAACCAGGGATGTGACATTATGTTACTAGACCATGACGAACCTACGAACTATGAAGAAGTGATGGTGAGCCCAGATTCCGCAAAATGGCTTGAGGCCTTGAAATCTGAGATGGGATCCATGTATGAGAACAAAGTATGGACTTTGGTTGACTTGCCCGATAATCGGCAAGCCATCGAGAATAAATGGATCTTCAAGAAGAAGATTGATGCTGACGGTAATGTTACTATCTATAAAGCTCAACTTGTTGCAAAAGGTTTTCGACAAGTTCAAGGGATTGACTACGATGAGACCTTCTCACCCGTAGCGATGCTTAAGTCTGTCCGCATCATGTTAGCAATTGCCGCATTTTATGATTATGAAATTTGGCAAATGGATGTCAAAACGGCATTCCTGAATGGATTTCTGGAAGAGTTGTATATGATGTAACTGGAAGGTTTTGTTGATCCAAAGGGAACTAACAAAGTGTGCAAGCTCTAGCGATCCATTTGTGGACTGGTGCAAGCCTCTCTCGGAGTTGGAATAAACGTTTTTATAGTGTGATCAAAGCATATGGTTTTATACAGACTTTTAGAGAAGCCTGTATTTACAAGAAAGTGAGTGGGAGCTCTGTAGCATTTCTGATATTATATGTGGATGACATATTGTTGACTAGAAATGATATAGAATTTTTGGATAGCATAAAAGGATATTTGAATAAGAGTTTTTCAATGAAGGATCACGGTGAAGCTGCTTATATATTGGGCATCAAGATCTATAGAGATAGATTGAGACGCTTAATTGGATTTTCACAAAGCACATACCTTGATAAAGTTTTGAAGAAGTTCAAAATGGATCAAGCAAAGAAAGGGTTCTTGCCTGTGTTACAAGGTGTGAAGTTGAGTCACACTCAATGCCCGACCACTGCAGAAGATAGAGAGAAAATGAAAGATGTTCCCTATGCTTCAGCCATAGGCTCTATCATGTATGCAATGTTGTGTACCAGACCTGATGTGTGCCTTGCTATTAGTTTAGTAGGGAGGTACCAAAGTAATCCAGGAGTGGATCACTGGATAGCGGTCAAGAACATCCTGAAATACCTAAAAAGGACTAAGGATATGTTTCTTGTTTATGGAGGTGACAAAGAGCTCGTCGTAAATGGTTACGTCGATGCAAGCTTTGACACTGATCCGGACGATTCTAAATCGCAAATTGGATACGTGTTTTTATTGAACGGTGGAGCTATCAGATGGTGCAGTTCTAAACAAAGCGTCGTAGCGGGATCTACATGTGAAGCGAAGTACATAGCTTCTTCAGAAGTAGCAAATGAAGGAGTATGGATGAAGGAGTTCATATACGATCTAGGTGTCATACCTAGTGCATCGGATCCAATGAAAATCTTTTGTGACAATACTGGTGCAATTGCTTTGGCAAAGGAATCCAGATTTCACAAGAGAACCAAGCACATAAAGAGACGCTTCAACTCTCTCGGAGACATAGATATTTGCAAGATACATACGGATCTGAATGTTGCAGACCCGTTGACTAAGCCTCTTCCACGAGCAAAACATGATCAGCACCAAGGCTCCATGGGTGTTAGAATCATTACTTTGTAATCTAGATTATTGACTCTAGCGCAAGTGGGAGACTGAAGGAAATATGCCCTAGAGGCAATAATAAAGTTATTATTTATTTCCTTATATCATGATAAATGTTTATTATTCATGCTAGAATTGTATTAATCGGGAACATGATACATGTGTGAATACATAGACATACATAGTGTCACTAGTATGCCTCTACTTGACTAGTTCGTTAATCAAAGATTTATGTTTCCAAGCCATAGACAAAGAGTTGTCATTTGATTAACGGGATCATATCATTAGGAGAATGATGTGATTGACTTGACCCATTCCGTTAGCTTAGCACTTGATCGTTTAGTATGTTGCTATTGCTTTCTTCATGACTTATACATGTTCCTATGACTATGAGATTATGCAACTCCCGTTTACCGGAGGAACACTTTGTGTGCTACCAAACGTCACAACATAACTGGGTGGTTATAAAGGTGCTCTATAGGTGTCTCCGAAGGTACTTGTTGGGTTGGCGTATTTTGAGATTAGGATTTGTCACTCCGATTGTCGGAGAGGTATCTCTGGGCCCACTCGGTAATGCACATCACTTAAGCCTTGCAAGCATTGCAACTAATGAGTTAGTTGCGGGATGATGTATTACGAAATGAGTAAAGAGACTTCTCGGTAACGAGATTGAACTAGGTATTGAGATACCGACGATCGAATCTCGGGCAAGTAACATACCGATGACAAAGGGAACAACGTATGTTGTTATGCGGTTTGACCGATAAAGATCTTCGTAGAATATGTGGGAGCCAATATGAGCATCCAGATTCCGCTATTGGTTATTGACCGGAGATGTGTCTCGGTCATGTCTACATAGTTCTCGAACCCATAGGGCCCACACGCTTAAAGTTTGATGACGGTTATATTATGAGTTTATGTGTTTTGATGTACCGAAGGTAGTTCGGAGTCCCTGATGTGATCACAGACATGACGAGGATTCTCGAAATGGTCGAGACATGAAGATTGATATATTGGACGACTATATTCGGACACCGGAATGGTTCCGGGGGTGATCGGATATATACCAGAGTACCGGGGGGTTACCGAACCCCCCCCCCGGAGGTTATTGGGCCTCATGGGCCCAAGTGGTGGAAGAGGAGAGGCGGCCAAGGGGCAGCCACGCGCCCCTCTCCCCCCAAGTCCGAATTGGACAAGGAGGGGGCGGTGCCCCCCCCCCTTTCCTTTCCCCCTCTCTCTCCTTCCCTCTCCTGTCCTACTCCAACATGGAAGGGGGGAGTCCTACTCCCGGTGGGAGTAGGACTCCTCATGGGGAGCGCCAAGGGTGGCGGGCCCCCTCCCCCTCCTCCACTCCTTTATATAGGGGAGGGAGGCACCCCCTAGAGACACAACAATTGATCCCTTGGATATCTTAGCCGTGTGTGGTGCCCCCATCCACCATAATCCACCTCGATCATATCGTAGCAATGCTTAGGCGAAGCTCTGCATCGGTAGAACATCATCTTCGTCCCCACGCCGTCATGCTGACGGAACTCTCCCTCAAAGCTCGGCTGGATCGGAGTTCGAGGGACGTCATCGAGTTGAACGTGTGCTGAACTCGGAGGTCTCGTGCATTCGGTACTTGATTGGTCGGATCATGAAGACGTACGACTACATCAACCACGTTGTGCTAACACTTCCGCTTTCGGTCTACGAGGGTACGTGGACACACTCTCCCCTCTCATTGCTATGCATCACCATGATCTTGCGTGTGCGTAGGAATTTTTTTGAAATTACTACATTCCCCAACAAGGGTATGAACCATAGAGAACTTGGAATACAATAGGTTTAACACCAATATAAATAGAGAATGAGTTCATTACAGTACCTTATGTGGTGGTTTTTCTTTCTTTCACTAACGGAGCTTACGAGATTTCTTGCTGAGTTTTGTGTTGTGAAGTTTTCAAGTTTTTGGTAAAAGATTTGATGGACTATGGAATAAGGAGTGGCAAGAGCCTAAGCTTGGGGATGCTTATGGCACCCCAAGATATTCAAGAATAGCCAAAAGCCTAAGCTTGGGGATGCCCCGGGAAGGCATCCCCTCTTTCGTCTTTGTTCATTGGTAACTTTACTTGGAGCTATATTTTTATTCACCACATGATATGTGTTTTGCTTGGAGCGTCGTGTATGATATTAGTTTTTGCTTTTTAGTTTATCACAATCATCCTTGCTGTACACACCTTTTGGGAGAAGCCCATTTGATTAGAATTTATTAGAATACTCTATGGGCTTCACTTATATCTTTTGAGCTAGATAGTATTTGCTCTAGTGCTTCACTTATATCTTTTAGAGCACGGCGGTGGCTTAATTTTGAAGAAATTGTTGATCTCTCATGCTTCACTTATATTATTTTGAGAGTCTTTTAGACCAGCATGGTATTTGCTATGGTTATAAATTTGGTCATAGAATGATGAGCATCCAAGTTGTGTATAATAAAAACTATCATAGAAAGTGCATAAAACACTAGGATCAATTTGATGCTTGATAATTGTTTTGAGATATAAAGGTAGTAATGTTAGAGTCATGCTAGTGGATAATTATGAAATTGAGAAATACTTGTGTTGAAGTTGGCAAGTCCCGTAGCATGCACGTATGGTAAAAGTTGTGTGACAAATTTGTTGCATGAAGTGCTCTTTTGATTGTCTGCCTTATGAGTGGCAGTCGGGGACGAGCGATGGTCTTTTCCTAAAGTAGGATTCCCCCCCCCCTTCCAAGTAGGAGTAGGAGAGGAAGGAAGGAGGGGAGAGGGAGGAAGGAAAGGGGGGCCGGCCCCCCTCCCAATTCGGATTGGGCTTGGGGGGCGCCCCCTCCTAGGCCGCCTCCTCCTCTCTCCCACTAAGGCCCAATAAGGCCCATACACTCCCCGGGGGGTTCCGGTAACCCCTCCGGTACTCCGGTATATGCCCGAACTCACTCGGAACCATTCTGATGTCCAAACATAGTCATCCAATATATCGATCTTTATGTCTCGACCATTTAGAGACTCCTCGCCATGTCCATGATCATATACGTGACTCTGAACTACCTTCGGTGCATCAAAACACATAAACTCATAATACTGATCGTCACCGAACGTTAAGCGTGCGGACCCTACGGGTTCGAGAACTATGTAGACATGACCGAGACTCATCTCCGGTCAATAACCAATAGCGGAACCTGGATGCTCATATTGGTTCCTACATATTCTACGAAGATCTTTATCGATCAAACCGCATAACAACATACGTTGTTCCCTTTGTCATCGGTATGTTACTTACCCGAGATTCGATCGTCGGTATCTAAATACCTAGTTGAATCTCGTTACCGGCAAGTCTCTTTACTTGTTACGTAATGCATCATCCCTGTGATGCCCGGATAATTAAGCTACAATATTTCCCTGTTAATGATGCCACGTCATCATGATTACTATTGTTAAACTCACGTTCGTTCGAATCCGGTCCATATTCAAATTTTAAATTAAAGTCAAAGTTTATAGTTTTAAAAATATCAAAACTAAAATTTTCAAAGTGTGGCATATAATCCCTTGATATTTGTCATGTTGTAACCAACCTCTTTTGAATTCCCAAAATGCACCTGGGAATTAATTTGTGGTCCAGCAGCATTTAAAATTTGTCTTTTCAATTTCTAAAAATGGATAGACAATTCCAAAAGGCCCCAAACTTTTTGTGCAACCTGGTAATACTGTGCTTGAATTATGTGCCAAGTTTCACACTTTGCAAAAGTCATTTGGTAGCTCAAATAATTGCAAATCCATAGTTGTTTGATTTGCAGAAAAAGAAACGGAAAATGCACAAAATCGACCGTTTGCTTAAAGCCTAGTTGTACAGTATGGCCCAACCCACTAAATGGGCCTTCTCCTTCTATCCTCAGGTACAGGAGGCACGAAGCATGCGTGTCGCACATCCACGGCTGCCATGGTCCCCTTCGACGGACATCGCATCTGCCCCGTCGTTGATCCCCTCGACTCCAACTACCTCCGGCTCCCCTGAGCTCCTACGAACCCCCCTGTGAGCTCCTCCTCCGACTTCCGGCCTAGCCCCCGTCGATCTGTCGCCGTAGAGTCACCCCGCGAGCTCGCGCCCGTCGTGGCCGAAGCCCTGCCGCAACCATGGTCGTGCTCCCCCGCGCATCCGGCAGCGCCCTAGCCGCGTTCCGCAGCCGCCCGCTCCCGCGCACGCTAGCTGCCCTGCTATCATTGCTATCGCCTCCGCTACTCTGCTGCTCCTACAAGCTTGCTGTTATTCATCTGCTAGCTGACGTCGCTGCTGTTTTGCTGCTGCTCCTGCTAGTTAGTCGCTGCTGCTCCTAAGCGTTGCTCCTGTCTGCTAACTACTGCTGCTCCTAGATGCTGCTGATTCCCCCTACTGCCGCTGCTTAGTTGCTGCTAATGGCCATGGCCGTGGCCATGTCCAAGCACGTGTGGTGTGCCTGTGTATGCACAGGCACCACCGGCCGGCCGTGCAATTTAACTTAGGGACTAATTACTAGTTAGTTTAACTACTAGCATATGACAAGTGGACCCTAGACTAATTAATCTAATTAACTAGAATATTTTTAGTTGCTGCATATTACATGTGGGCCACACCCTACCCATTTGACCAGTCAAGTTGACTTGGTCAACTCGAATTAAAATAAATCCAAAATTTTAGAATTTTCTTTTAAACTTTGAAAAATCTTATAAAAATAACCGTAACTCAGATGAATATGTTTTCAACATGAAAGTTGCTCAGAAAGACGAAACGAACCCAAATATGTAGTCCGCTCGTCTCCCACATGTCCCTAGCATAACGAACCTACAACCTTTCCCCTCTGATTCGTCTGCTTGAAAAAGCCAAACTTCGGGGAAACTTTCTTGGATGTTTCCCCCCTTCGCCAGTATCGCGTGACACCGCGTTAGGACACGCCTAGTGCTGCTTATTGTCATGTCATGCATCTGTGTGCCTTATATTTACTGTCCCCCCCCCCCCTCTTCTTCTCTCCGATAGACACCGAGACCGCTGCTGATGTTGCCCCTGTGATCGACTACGTCGACGACGACACTTCTTCCCTTTCAGCAGAGCTTCCAGGCAAGCCCCCCCCCCTGATCATTCTGATATCGCCCATTCCATTCTGTCATGCTTGCATTAGATTTTGCTACTGTTATTGTTTGCTCATATTCTGATGCATAGCCTGCTTTTATAACCTGCTCATTGTACCTTACCTGCTTATCCTAAACTGCTTAGTATAGGTTGGTTAGTGATCCATCAGTGACCCCCACCTTGTCCTTGTTGCCCCTGCTTCATCATCGAAGACCCGATCAACGGGATCGAAGAGCAGGCCCCGGCACCGCACATCACTTTCCCCTTAGTTGCTCGACACTACTGGGTTACTATCGAGTGCCGAGGGTGAGACCTCATCAGCACTTCTGATGTTAACCCTGTAGTGTATCTATTCGGTCGTGGTCATCGAGGGTGATTTCCTCCTTAACCACTTACGATACAACTTTGTCGTGCAACCCCTCAAGTGTGAACCTCGAGGGTGGATCCTCTTACGTTCACCTTGATGATTACATCGAGTGGAATTCATTGGGGGTGATTCCTCGGGTTTTCCCCTTGATGTTTGGACACATGGATACTTGGACTTTACAACTGTTACTTGGAAAGGCGGGTCGACCCCGAGGGGTGCCCGCGAGTGATGTGGAGACGGGTTGACTTGGAGGGTGCCCGCGAGATAATTACGAGGCGTGGTCGGGCATTCCTAGCCCTTGCCGTAAGTCCTCGAGACGGGGCAACAGGGTCACATCTTTCGTGAGTCTTTGCTTGTTACCGCGTGCTCCTAATCCACTACGATTTGGATATTTGATCCGAGGGGCCTCTAGCCTGATAGCACTAACCATCACGTGGGCATAGTATGGGCGTTCTGCATCGTATACATAAGCTAAAGCTTAATAGACGTCAGCGACTGAGTGGCGCGCGCCGGGTTGGACTGCGTAAGCACCTGCCTTTTTGAAGGAGGTAGCTAGGTCTGCTCACCGGCCGCGTACGCAACATGAAGGAGTTCCCAGGGAGATGGCCCATGACCCCTGGGGGCATAGGTTTAGTCCGGCGTGCTGACTGCTACGTCTCGAGCTTGCGTTGGTTTTCCCCGAAGAGGAGAGGATGATGCAGCACAGTAGCGTAAGTATTTCCCTCAGTTTTTGAGAACCAAGGTATCAATCCAGTAGGAGGTCACGCGCAAGTCCCTCGTACCTGCACAACACGATAGCAACTCGCAACCAACACATAGGGGTTGTCAATCCCTTCACGGTCACTTACGAAAGTGAGATCTGATAGAGATAATATTTTTGGTATTTTTGATAGATAGATGCAAAGTAAAAAGTAAAGGCAAAGTAAAAACAAAGCAAGTAAATAAAGTGATATAGATTGATCTGATGAGAATAGACCCGGGGGCCATATGTTTCACTAGTGGTTTCTCTCAAGAGCATAAGTATTCTACGGTGGGTGAACAAATTACTGTTGAGCAATTGACAGAATTGAGCATAGTTATGAGTATATCTAGGCAATGATCATGTATATAGGCATCACGTCCGTGACAAGTAGATCGAAACGATTCTGCATCTACTACTATTACTCCACTCATCGACCGCTATCCAGCATGCATCTAGAGTATTAAGTTAAAAACAGAGTAACGCTTTAAGCAAGATGACATGATGTAGAGGAATAAATTCATGCAATATGATAAAAAAACCATCTTGTTATCCTCAATGGCAACAATACAATACGTGCCTTGCAACTCTTTCTGTCACTGAGTAAGGACACCGCAAGATTGAACCCAAAGCCATGCACTTCTCCCATTGCAAGAACTACCAATCTAGTTGGCCAAACCAAACGGATAATTCGAATAGACTTGCAAAGATAACTCAATCATACATAAAAGAATTCAGAGAAGAATCAAATATTTTCCATAGATAATACTGGATCATAAACCCACAATTCATCGGTCTCAACAAACACACCACAAAAAGAAGATTACATCGAATAGATCTCCACAAGAGAGGGGGAGAACATTGTATTGAGATCCAAAAAGAGAGAAGAAGCCATCTAGCTACTAGCTATGGACCCGAAGGTCTGAAGTAAACTACTCACACTTCATCGGAGGGGCTATGGTGATGATGTAGAAGCCCTCCGTGGTGGATGCCCCCTCCGGCGGAGCTTCGGAACAGGCCCCAAGATGGGATCTCGTGGATACAGAAGGTTGCGGCGGTGGAATTAGGTTTTTGGCTCCGTGTCTGGTCTATTGGGGATACATAGGTATATATAGGAGGAAGGAGTATGTCGGTGGAGCTCCGAGGGGCCCACGAGGTAGGGGGCGCGCCCAGGGGGGCGCCCTCCACCCTCGTGACCTCCTCGGAAGCTTCTTCGAGTAGGGTCCAAGTCTCCTGGATCACGTTCGGTGAGAAGATCATGTTCTCGAAGGTTTCATTCCGTTTGGACTCCGTTTGATATTCCGTTTCTTCGAAACACTGAAATAGGCAAAAAACAGCAATTCTGGGCTGGGCCTCCGGTTAATAGGTTAGTCCCAAAAATAATATAAAAGTGGAAAATAAAGCCCAATATAGTCCAAAACAGTAGATAAAGTAGCATGGAACAATCAAAAATTATAGATACGTTGGAGACGTGTCAAGCATCCCCAAGATTAATTCCTGCTCGTCCTCGAGTAGGTAAATGATAAAAAAAGAATTTTTGATGCGGAGTGGTACTTTGGCATAATTTCAGTGTAAATCTTCTTAATCATGGTATGAATATTCAGATCCGAAAGATTCAAGATAGAAGTTCATATTGACATAAAAATAATAATACTTCAAGCATACTAATCAAAGCAATCATGTCCTCTCAAAATAACATGGCCAAAGAAAGTTCATCCCTACAAAATCATATAGTTAGGCTATGCTTCATTTTCGTCACACAAAGATGTTCCCAACTTCTATACCCTCGATGACAAGCCAAGCAATTGTTTCATACTCAAATAATCTCAAACTTTTTCAACCTTCACGCAATACATGAGCGCGAGCCATGGATATAGCACTATGGGTGGAATAGAATATGATGATGGGGGTTGTGTGGAGAAGACAAAAAAGGAGAAAGTCTCATATTGACGAGGATAATCAACGGGCTATGGAGATGCCCATCAATTGATGTCAACATGAGGAGTAGGGATTGCCATGCAACGGATGCACTAGAGCTATGAATGCTCAACAAAAGAAAACTAGTGGGTGTGCATCCAACTTGCTTGCTCATGAAGACCTAGGGCATTTGAGGAAGCCCATCGTAGGAATATACAAGCCAAGTTCTATAATGAAAAATTCCCACAATTATAAACAAGACAACTTATGAGACTCTCTATATGAAAAACATGGTGCTACTTTGAAGCACAAATATATGAGACTCGCTACATGAAGAACAAGGTGCTACTTTGAAGCACAAGTGTGGTAAAAGGATAGTAACATAGCCCCTTCTCTCTTTTTCTCTCATTTTTTTATTTTTGGTGGGCTTCTTTGGCCTCTTTTTTTTATTTGGGCTTCTTTGGCCTCTTTTTTTGTAAAGTCCGGAGTCTCATCCCGACTTGTGGGGGAATCATTGTCTCCATCATCCTTTTCCTCACTGCGGCAATGCTCTAATAATGATGATCACCACACTTTTATTTTCTTACAACTTAATATTACAACTCGAAACTAGAACAAGATATGACTCTATATGAATGCCTTCGGCGGTGTACCGGGATGGTGCAATGAATCAAGAGTGACATGTATGAAAAATAATGCATGGTGGCTTTGCCACAAATACGATGTCAACTACAAGATCATGCAATGGCAATATGACAAAAGTAAAGTATGTCATGATGAACGGAATGGTGGAAAGTTGCATGGCAATATATCTCAGAATGGCTATGAAAATGCCATAATAGGTAGGTATGGTGGCTGTTTTGAGGAAGATATAAGGAGGTTTATATGTGAAAGAGCGTATCATATCACGGGGTTTGGATGCACCGGCGAAGTTTGCACCAACTCTCAATGTGAGAAAGGGCAATGGACGGTACCGAAGAGGCTAGCAAATGCGGAAAGATAGAAGTGTGTATAATCCATGAACTCAACATTAGTCAAAAGAACTCATATACTTATTGCAAAAATTTAGAAGCCATCAAAAATCAAGTACTACGCACAATGCTCCTAGGGGGATAGATTGGTAGGAAAAGACCATCGCTCGTCCCCGACCGCCACTCATAAGGATGCACAAGCCAGGTACACTTCATGCTTCAAATTTGTTACACAACTTTACCCATACGTGCATGCTATGGGACTTACAAACTTCAACACAAGTATTTCTCAAATTCACAATTACTCAACTAGCACGACTTTGATATTATTACCTCCATATCTCAAAACAATTATTAAGCATTAAATTTATCTTAGTATTCAATTCACTCAAAAGAAAGTTTCACATATCTTGAACACTAAGTATATTAACATTAAGCAAATTACCACGCCATTAATGATCTCAAAATAATCTAAGTGAAGCATGAGAGATCAAGTTTCTTTAAAACAAATCCACCACCGTGCTCTAAAAGATCTAAGTGAAGCACTAGAGCAAAAAGTATCAAGCTCAAAAGATATAAGTGAAGCACATAGAGTATTCTAAAAAATTCCAAATCATGTATGGCTCTCTCAAAAGGTGTGTATAGCAAGGATGATTGTGGTATACTAACAAGCAAAGACACAAATAATACAAGACGCTCCAAGCAAAACACATATCATGTTGGTGAATAAAAATAT
This sequence comes from Triticum aestivum, assembly GCF_018294505.1. Taxonomy (NCBI): domain Eukaryota; kingdom Viridiplantae; phylum Streptophyta; class Magnoliopsida; order Poales; family Poaceae; genus Triticum; species Triticum aestivum. Next base: position 524,528,623 of record NC_057798.1, read on the forward strand.
AGCTCCAAGTAAATTACCGATGGAAGTGGACGAAAGAGGGGATGCCTTCCGGGGCATCCCCAAGCTTTGACTTTTTGGTGTCCTTGGATTATCTTGGGGGTGCCATGAGCATCCCCAAGCTGAGGCTCTTTCCACTCCTTGTTCCATAATCCATCAAAAGAATTCACCCAAAACTTGAAAACTTCACAACACAAAACTCAACAGAAATCTCGTGAGCTCCGTTAGAGAAAGAAAACAAAAGACTACTTCAAGGTACTGTAATGAACTCATTATTTATTTTTATTGGTGTTAAACCTACTGTATTCCAACTTCTCTATGGTTTATAAACTAATTTACTAGCCATAGATTCATCAAAATAAGCAAACAACACACGAAAAGCAGAATCTGTCAAAAACAGAACAGTCTGTAGTAATCTGTAACTAACGCAAACTTATGGAACTCTAAAAAATTCTACCAAAATAGGAAGTCCTGGAAAATTTGTTTATTGATCAGAAGCAAAAAGAATCAACGCAAAAGCACTCTCCAGTAAAAAATGGCAGCTAATCTCGTGAGCGCTAAAGTTTCTGTTTTTCAGCAGAATCAAATCAACTATCATCGTAGGTTATCCTATAGGTCCTATTTGGCACAAACACTAATTAAAACATAAAACCACATCCAAACAGAAGGTAGATGGATTATTTATTCCTAAATAGAAGCAAAAACAAAAAACACAAAATAAAATTGGGTTGCCTCCCAACAAGCGCTTTTCTTTAAAGCCTTTTTAGCTAGGCAATGAGATTTCAATGATGCTCACATGAAAGACAAGAATTGAAGCACAAAGAGAGCATAATAAAACATGTGACAAACACGCTTAAGTCTAACATACTTCCTATGCATAGGCATATTATAGGCAAACAAATTTGCAAGGCAAGCAAAAACTAGCATATGCAAGGAAGAAGAAGGTAACAATAGCAATCTCAACATGGAGAGAGGTAATTTAGTAACATGAAAACTTCTACAACCATATTTTCCTCTCTCATAATAATTACATGTAGGATCATAAGCAAATTCAATAAAATAGCTATCACATAACATATTCTCAACACGATCCACATGCATGCAAAGTTGACACTCTTCCAAGATAGTGGGATTAACATTAACTAAAGTCATGACCTCTCCAAACCCACTTTTATCAAAATACCATAAGATTGAACATTCTCCAAATATGTGGGATCTAAAGTTGACACTCTTCCAAACCCACTTTCAATAGTATTGCAAACGTTATTTGTTGGGTAACGTAGTAATTTCAAAAAAATTCCTACGCACACGCAAGATCATGTTGATGATATAGCAACGAGAGGGGAGAGTGTTCGTCCACGTACCCTCGTAGACCGTAAGAGGAAGTGTTAGCACAACGCGGTTGATGTAGTCGTACGTCTTCACGATCCGACCGATCCAAGCACCGAACGTACGGGGCCTCCGAGTTCAGCACATGTTCAGCTCGATGACGATCTCCGGCCCTCCGATCCAGCAAAGGCTCCGGAGATGAGTTCCGTCAGCACGACGGCGTGGTGACGATGATGATGTTCTACCGGCACAGGGCTTCGCCTAAACTCCGCGACGATATGATCGAGGTAGAATATGGTGGAAGGGGGCACCGCACACGGCTAAGGAACGATCCGTAGATCAACTTGTGTGTCTTTGGGGTGCCCCCCCCGCCCCCGTATATAAAGGAGCCAGGGGGGAGGAGGCGGCCGGCCTAGAGGGCGCGCCAAGGGGGGGAGTCCTACTCCCACCGGGAGTAGGACTCCCTCTTTCCAAGTAGGAGTAGGAGAAGGGGGGAAAGAGGAGGAAGAGGGGAAGGAAAGGGGGGGCGCCGCCCCCCTTCCCTTGTCCTATTCGGACTAGGAGGGGGAGGGGCGCGCGGCCCCCTCCTGGCTCCTTCCCTCTTCTCCCTCGTGGCCCAAGTAGGCCCATTAACCCCCCGGGGGGTTCCGGTAACCTCCCGGTACTCCGGTAAAATGCCGATTTCACCCGGAACCATTCCGATGTCCAAACATAGGCTTCCAATATATCAATCTTTATGTCTCGACCATTCCGAGACTCCTCGTCATGTCCGTGATCACATCCGGGACTCCGAACAAACTTCGGTACATCAAAACTTATAAACTCATAATAAAACTGTCATCGAAACGTTAAGCGTGCGGACCCTACGGGTTCGAGAACTATGTAGACATGACCTAAAACCATTCTCGGTCAATAACCAATAGCGGGACCTGGATGCCCATATTGGTTCCTACATATTCTACGAAGATCTTTATCGGTCAAACCGCATAACAACATACGTTGTTCCCTTTGTCATCGGTATGTTACTTGCCCGAGATTTGATCGTCGGTATCCAATACCTAGTTCAATCTCGTTACCGGCAAGTCTCTTTACTCGTTCTGTAATACGTCATCTCATAACTAACTTATTAGTTATAATGCTTGCAAGGCTTAAGTGATGAGTATTACCGAGAGGGCCCAGAGATACCTCTCCGACAATCGGAGTGACAAAACCTAATCTCGAAATACGCCAACTCAACATGTACCTTCGGAGACACCTGTAGTACTCCTTTATAATCACCCAGTTACGTTGTGACGTTTGGTAGTACCCAAAGTGTTCCTCCGGTAAACGGGAGTTGCATAATTCTCATAGTTACAGGAACATGTATAAGTCATGAAGAAAGCAATAGCAGAATACTAAACGATCAAGTGCTAAGCTAACGGGATGGGTCATGTCAATCACATCATTCTCCTAATGATGTGATCCCATTAATCAAATGACAACACATGTCTATGGTTAGGAAACATAACCATCTTTGATTAATGAGCTAGTCAAGTAGAGGCATACTAGTGACTATATGTTTGTCTATGTATTCACACATGTATCATGTTTCCGGTTAATACAATTCTAGCATGAATAATAAACATTTATCATGATATGAGGAAATAAATAATAACTTTATTATTGCCTCTAGGGCATATTTCCTTCAGTCTCCCACTTGCACTAGAGTCAATAATCTAGATTACATAGTAATGATTCTAACACCCATGGAGTCTTGGTGCTGATCATGTTTTGCTCGTGAGAGAGGCTTAGTCAACGGGTCTGCAACATTCAGATCCGTATGTATCTTGCAAATCTCTATGTCTCCCACTTGGACTTGGTCCCGAATGGAATTGAAGCGTCTCTTGATGTGCTTGGTCCTCTTGTGAAATCTGGATTCCTTTGCCAAGGCAATTGCACCAGTATTGTCACAGAAGATCTTCATTGGTCCCGATGCACTAGGTATGACACCTAGATCGGAAATGAACTCCTTCATCCAGACTCCTTCATTCGCTGCTTCAGAAGCAGCTATGTACTCCGCTTCACATGTAGATCCCGCCACGACGCTTTGTTTAGAACTGCACCAACTTACAGCTCCACCGTTTAATATAAACACGTATCCGGTTTGCGATTTAGAATCGTCCGGATCAGTGTCAAAGCTTGCATCGACGTAACCTTTTACGACTAGCTCTTTGTCACCTCCATATACGAGAAACATATCCTTAGTCCTTTTCAGGTATTTCAGGATGTTCTTGACCGCTGTCCAGTGATCCACTCCTGGATTACTTTGGTACCTTCCTGCCAAGCTTATTGCTAAGCATACGTCAGGTCTGGTACACAGCATTGCATACATGATAGAGCCTATGGCTGAAGCATAGGGAACATCTTTCATTTTATCTCTATCTTCTGCTGTGGTCGGGCATTGAGTTTGACTCAACTTCACACCTTGTAGCACAGGCAAGAATCCTTTCTTTGCCTGATCCATTTTGAACTTTTTCAAAATTTTGTCAAGGTATGTGCTTTGTGAAAGTCCTATTAAGCGTCTTGATCTATCTCTATAGATCTTGATGCCCAATATATAAGCAGCTTCACCGAGGTCTTTCATTGAAAAACTTTTATTCAAGTATCCCTTTATGCTATCCAGAAATTCTATATCATTTCCAATTAACAATATGTCATCTACATATAAAACTAGAAATGCTACAGAGCTCCCACTCACTTTCTTGTAAATACAGGCTTCTCCAAAAGTCTGTATAAAACCATATGCTTTGATCACACTATCAAAGCGTTTATTCCAACTCCGAGATGCTTGCACCAGTCCATAAATGGAACGCTGGAGCTTGCACACTTTGTTAGCACCTTTTGGATCAACAAAACCTTCCGGCTGCATCATATACAACTCTTCTTCTAGAAATCCATTCAAGAATGCAGTCTTGACATCCATTTGCCAAATTTCATAATCATGAAATGCAGCAATAGCTAACATGATTCGGACAGACTTAAGCATCGCTACGGGTGAGAAAGTCTCATCGTAGTCAACCCCTTGAACTTGTCGAAAACCTTTCGCAACAAGTCGAGCTTTATAGACAGTTACATTACCATCAGCGTCAGTCTTCTTCTTAAAAATCCATTTATTCTCAATAGCTTGCCGATCATCGGGCAAGTCAACCAAAGTCCATACTTTGTTTTCATACATGGATCCCATCTCAGATTTCATGGCCTCTAGCCATTTTGCGGAATCTGGGCTCATCATCGCTTCCTCATAGTTCGTAGGTTCATCATGGTCAAGTAACATGACTTCCAGAATAGGATTACCGTACCACTCTGGTGCGGATCTTACTCTGGTAGACCTACGAGGTTCTGTAGAAACTTGATCTGAAGTTTCATGATCAATATCATTAGCTTCCTCACTGATTGGTGTAGTTGTCACAGGAACCGGTTCTTGTGATGAACTACTTTCCAATAAGGGAGTAGATACAGTTATCTCGTCAAGTTCTACTTTCCTCCCACTCACTTCTTTCGAGAGAAACTCCTTCTCTAGAAAGGATCCGAATTTAGCAACGAAAATCTTGCCCTCAGATCTGTGATAGAAGGTGTACCCAATAGTCTCCTTTGGGTATCCTATGAAGACACATTTCTCCGATTTGGGTTCGAGCTTATCTGGTTGAAGTTTCTTCACATAAGCATCGCAGCCCCAAACTTTAAGAAACGACAACTTTGGTTTCTTGCCAAACCACAGTTCATAAGGTGTCGTCTCAACGGATTTTGATGGTGCCCTATTTAACGTGAATGCGGCCGTCTCTAAAGCATAACCCCAAAACGATAGCGGTAAATCAGTAAGAGACATCATAGATCGCACCATATCAAGTAATGTACGATTACGACGTTCGGACACACCATTTCGTTGTGGTGTTCCAGGTGGCGTGAGTTGCGAGACTATCCCGCATTGTTTCAAGTGTAGACCAAACTCGTAACTCAAATATTCTCCTCCACGATCAGATCGTAGAAACTTTATTTTCTTGTTACGATGATTTTCCACTTCACTCTGAAATTCTTTGAACTTTTCAAATGTTTCAGACTTGTGTTTCATTAAGTAGATATACCCATATCTGCTTAAATCATCTGTGAAGGTGAGAAAATAACGATATCCGCCACGAGCCTCAACATTCATTGGACCACATACATCTGTATGTATGATCTCCAACAAATCTGTTGCTCTCTCCATAGTACCGGAGAACGGCGTTTTAGTCATCTTGCCCATAAGGCACGGTTCGCAAGTACCAAGTGATTCATAATCAAGTGATTCCAAAAGCCCATCAGTATGGAGTTTCTTCATGCGTTTTACACCGATATGACCTAAACGGCAGTGCCACAAATAAGTTGCACTATCATTATCAACTCTGCATCTTTTGGTTTCAACACTATGAATATGTGTATCACTACTATCGAGATTCAATAAAAATAGACCACTCTTCAAGGGTGCATGACCATAAAAGATATTACTCATATAAATAGAACAACCATTATTCTCTGATTTAAATGAATAACCGTCTCGCATCAAACAAGATCCAGATATAATGTTCATGCTCAACGCTGGCACCAAATAACAATTATTTAGGTCTAATACTAATCCCGATGGTAGATGTAGAGGTAGCGTGCCGACCGCGATCACATCGACTTTGGAACCATTTCCCACGCGCATCGTCACCTCGTCCTTAGCTAATCTTCGCTTAATCCGTAGTCCCTGTTTCGAGTTGCAAATATTAGCAACAGAACCAGTATCAAATACCCAGGTGCTACTGCGAGCATTAGTAAGGTACACATCAATAACATGTATATCACATATACCTTTGTTCACTTTGCCATCCTTCTTATCCGCCAAATACTTGGGGCAGTTCCGCTTCCAGTGTCCAGTCTGCTTGCAGTAGAAGCACTCAGTTTCAGGCTTAGGTCCAGACTTGGGTTTCTTCTCTTGAGCAGCAACTTGCTTGCCGTTCTTTTTGAAGTTCCCCTTCTTCTTCCCTTTGCCCTTCTTCTTGAAACTAGTGGTTTTGTTAACCATCAACACTTGATGCTCCTTCTTGATTTCTACCTCCGCGGCTTTCAGCATCGCGAAGAGCTCGGGAATAGTCTTGTTCATCCCTTGCATATTATAGTTCATTACGAAGCTCTTGTAGCTTGGTGGCAGTGATTGGAGAATTCTGTCAATGACACTATCATCAGGAAGATTAACTCCCAGTTGAATCAAGTGATTATTATACCCAGACATTTTGAGTATGTGTTCACTGACAGAACTATTCTCCTCCATCTTGCAGCTATAGAACTTATTGGAGACTTCATATCTCTCAATCCGGGCATTTGCTTGAAATATTAACTTCAACTCCTGGAACATCTCATATGCTCCATGACGTTCAAAACGTCGTTGAAGGCCCGGTTCTAAGCCGTAAAGCATGGCACACTGAACTATAGAGTAGTCATCAGCTTTGCTCTGCCAGACGTTCTTAACGTCGTCAGTTGCATCAGCAGCAGGCCTGGCACCCAGCGGTGCTTCCAGGACGTAACTTTTCTGTGCAGCAATGAGGATAATCCTCAGGTTACGGACCCAGTCCGTGTAATTGCTACCATCATCTTTCAACTTTGCTTTCTCAAGGAACGCATTAAAATTCAACGGAACAACAGCACGAGCCATCTATCTACAAACAAACATAGACAAGCAAGATACTATCAGGTACTAAGTTCATGATAAATTTAAGTTCAATTAATCATATTACTTAAGAACTCCCACTTAGACAGACATCTCTCTAGTCATCTAAGTGATCACGTGATCCAAATCAACCAAACCATGTCCGATCATCACGTGAGATGGAGTAGTTTCAATGGTGAACATCGCTATGTTGATCATATCTACTATATGATTCACGCTCGACCTTTCGGTCTCCGTGTTCCGAGGCCATATCTGTATATGCTAGGCTCGTCAAGTATAACCTGAGTATTCCGCGTGTGCAACTGTTTTGCACCCGTTGTATTTGAACGTAGAGCCTATCACACCCGATCATCACGTGGTGTCTCAGCACGAAGAACTTTCGCAACGGTGCATACTCAGGGAGAACACTTCTTGATAATTAGTGAGAGATCATCTTAAAATGCTACCGTCAATCAAAGCAAGATAAGATGCATAAAGGATAAACATCACATGCAATCAATATAAGTGATATGATATGGCCATCATCATCTTGTGCTTGTGATCTCCATCTTCGAAGCACCGTCATGATCACCATCGTCACCGGCGCGACACCTTGATCTCCATCGTAGCATCGTTGTCGTTACGCCATCTATTGCTTCTACGACTATCGCTACCGCTTAGTGATAAAGTAAAGCAATTACAGGGCGTTTGCATTTCATACAATAAAGCGACAACCATATGGCTCCTGCCAGTTGCCGATAACTTCGGTTACAAAACATGATCATCTCATACAATAAAATATAGCATCACGTCTTGACCATATCACATCACAACATGCCCTGCAAAAACAAGTTAGACGTCCTCTACTTTGTTGTTGCAAATTTTACGTGGCTGCTACGGGCTTAGCAAGAACCGTTCTTACCTACGCATCAAAACCACAACGATAGTTTGTCAAGTTGGTGCTGTTTTAACCTTCGCAAGGACCGGGCGTAGCCACACTCGGTTCAACTAAAGTGAGAGAGACAGACACCCGCCGGTCACCTTTAAGCAACGAGTGCTCGTAGCGGTGAAACCAGTCTCGCGTAAGCGTACGCGTAATGTCGGTCCGGGCCGCTTCATCTCACAATGCCGCTGAACCAAAGTATGACATGCTGGTAAGCAGTATGACTTATATCGCCCACAACTCACTTGTGTTCTACTCGTGCATATAACATCAACGCATAAAACCTAGGCTCGGATGCCACTGTTGGGTAACGTAGTAATTTCAAAAAAATTCCTACGCACACGCAAGATCATGTTGATGATATAGCAATGAGAGGGGAGAGTGTTCGTCCATGTACCCTCGTAGACCGTAAGCGGAAGCGTTAGCACAACACGGTTGATGTAGTCGTACGTCTTCACGATCCGACCGATCCAAGCACCGAACGTACGAGGCCTCCGAGTTCAGCACACGTTCAGCTCGATGAAGATCTCCGGCCCTCCGATCCAGCAAAGGCTCCGGAGATGAGTTCCGTCAGCACGACGGCGTGGTGACGATGATGATGTTCTACCGGCGCAGGGCTTCGCCTAAACTCCGCGACGATATGACCGAGGTGGAATATGGTGGAAGGGGCCACCGCACACGGCTAAGGAACGATCCATACATCAACTTGTGTGTCTTTGGGGTTCCCCCCGCCCCCGTATATAAAGTAGCCAAGGAGGAGGAGGCGGCCGGCCTAGAGGGCGCGCCAAGGGGGGGAGTCCTACTCCCACCGGGAGTAGGACTCCCTCTTTCCAAGTAGGAGTAGGAGAAGGGGGGGAAAGAGGAGGAAGAGGGGAAGGAAAAGGGGGGGAGGCCGCCCCCCTTCCCTTGTCCTATTCGGACTAGGAGGGGGAGGGGCGCGCGGCCCCCTCCTGGCTCCTTCTCTCTTCTCCCTCGTGGCCCAAGTAGGCCCATCAACCCCCCCGGGGGGTTCCGGTAACCTCCCGGTACTCCGGTAAAATGCTGATTTCGCCCGGAACCATTCCGATGTCCAAACATAGGCTTCCAATATATCAATCTTTATATCTCGACCATTCCGAGACTCCTCGTCATGTCCGTGATCACATCCGGGACTCCGAACAAACTTCGGTACATCAAAACTTATAAACTCGTAATAAAACTGTCATCGAAACGTTAAGCGTGCGGACCCTACAGGTTCGAGAATTATGTAGACATGACCTAAAAGCATTCTCGGTCAATAACCAATAGCGGGACCTAGATGCCCATATTGGTTCCTACATATTCTACGAAGATCCTTATCGGTCAAACCACATAACAACATACGTTGTTCCCTTTATCATCGGTATGTTACTTGCCCGAGATTTGATCGTCGGTATCCAATACCTAGTTCAATCTCGTTACCGGCAAGTCTCTTTACTCGTTATGTAATACGTCATCTCATAACTAACTTATTAGTTATAATGCTTGCAAGGCTTAAGTGATGAGTATTACCGAGAGGGCCCAGAGATACCTCTCCGACAATTGGAGTGACAAAACCTAATCTCGAAATACGCCAACTCAACATGTACCTTCAGAGACACCTGTAGTACTCCTTTCTAATCACCCAGTAACGTTGTGACGTTTGGTAGTACCCAAAGTGTTCCTCCGGTAAACGGGAGTTGCATAATTCTCATAGTTACAAGAACATGTATAAGTCATGAAGAAAGCAATAGCAGAATACTAAACGATCAAGTGCTAAGCTAACGGGATGGGTCATGTCAATCACATCATTCTCCTAATGATGTGATCCCATTAATCAAATGACAACACATGTCTATGGTTAGGAAACATAACCATCTTTGATTAATGAGCTAGTCAAGTAGAGGCATACTAGTGACTATATGTTTGTCTATGTATTCACACATGTATCATGTTTCCGGTTAATACAATTCTAGCATGAATAATAAAACATTTATCATGATATAAGGAAATAACAATAACTTTATTATTGCCTCTAGGGCATATTTCCTTCATTATTATCAATCTCATATTCATCATGGGGGTTAAATTTCAAGATCAAAAGAAGAATCATCCCAATCATGATCATTGCAACAAGTAGTAGTCATAGCAAAACTAGCATCCCCAAGCTTACGGTTTTGCATATTATTAGCATAATTTACATTAAAAGAATTTATCATAAAATCATTCCAATCATGCTTTTTATTTAAAGATCTATCATGAAGCACTTCATCACAATTTTCAGATCTACGGGTTTTAGGAAAAGGCTTATAAAGATAATCTAGTGCAATCCAAATCACTAGGAATTGGTTCATCATAATTGGATCTCTTAAAAAGATTTGCAAGCGGATCAGGATCCATAGACTTTTAGCAAGCAAAGATGCAAGCAAAAAGAAGGTACAAGCAAACATAAGATCGAACGGAAGAAGGGCAGACGGAAAGGAGGATGAGATTGGGAAAGAGAGGGCGAATAAAACGGCAAGGGTGAAGTGGGGGAGAGGAAAATGAGAGGCAAATGGCAAATAATGTAATGCGAGAGATAGGGATTGTGATGGGTACTTGGTATGTTGACTTTTGCGTGAGCATCCCGGGCAACGGCGCCAGAAATTCTTCTTGCTACGTCTCGAGCTTGCGTTGATTTTCCCCGAAGAGGAGAGAATGATGCAGCACAGTAGCGTAAGTTTTTCCCTCAGTTTTTGAGAACCAAGGTATCAATCCAGTAGGAGGTCATGTGCAAGTCCCTCATACCTGCACAACACGATAGCAACTCGCAACCAACGCTTAGGGGTTGTCAATCCCTTCACGGTCACTTACGAGAGTGAGATCTGATAGAGATAATATTTTTGGTATTTTTGATAGATAGATGCAAAGTAAAAAAGTAAAGGCAAAGTAAAAACAAAGCAAGTAAATAAAGTGATATAGATTGATATGATGAGAATAGACCCGGGGGCCATAGGTTTCACTAGTGCTTTCTCTCAAGAGCATAAGTATTCTACGGTGAGTGAACAAATTACTGTTGAGCAATTGACAGAGTTGATCATAGTTATGAGTATATCTAGGCAATGATCATGTATATAGGCATCACGTCCGTGACAAGTAGATCGAAACGATTCTGCATCTACTACTATTACTCCACTCATCGACCGCTATCCAGCATGCATCTAGAGTATTAAGTTAAAAACAGAGTAACGCTTTAAGCAAGATGACATGATGTAGAGGGATAAATTCATGCAATATGATAAAAAAACCATCTTGTTATCCTCGATGGCAACAATACAATACGTGCCTTGCAACTCTTTCTATCACTGAGTAAGGACACCGCAAGATTGAACCCAAAGCCATGCACTTCTCCCATTGCAAGAACTATCAATCTAGTTGGCCAAACCAAAAGGATAATTCGAAGAGACTTGCAAAGATAACTCAATCATACATAAAAGAATTCAGAGAAGAATCAAATATTTTCCATAGATAATACTGGATCATAAACCCACAATTCATCAGTCTCAACAAACACACCGCAAAAAGAAGATTACATCGAATAGATCTCCACAAGAGAGGGGGAGAACATTGTATTGAGATCCAAAAAGAGAGAAGAAGCCATCTAGCTACTAGCTATGGACCCGAAGGTCTGAAGTAAACTACTCACACTTCATCGGAGGGGCTATGGTGATGATGTAGAAGCCCTCCGTGGTGGATGCCCCTCCGACGGAGCTTCGGAACAGGCCCCAAGATGGGATCTCGTGGATACAGAAGGTTGCGGCGGTGGAATTAGGTTTTTGGCTCCGTGTCTGGTCTATTGGGGATACGTAGGTATATATAGGAGGAAGGAGTACGTCAGTGGAGCTCCGAGGGGCCCACGAGGTAGGGGGCGCGCCCAGGGGGGCGCCCTCCACCCTCGTGACCTCCTCGGAAGCTTCTTGGAGTAGGGTCCAAGTTTCCTGGATCACGTCCGGTGAGAAGATCACGTTCCCGAAGGTTTCATTCCGTTTGGACTCTGTTTGATATTCCGTTTCTTCGAAACACTGAAATAGGCAAAAAAACAGCAATTCTGGGTTGGGCCTCTGGTTAATAGGTTAGTCCCAAAAATAATATAAAAGTGGAAAATAAAGCCCAATATAGTCCAAAATAGTAGATAAAGTAGCATGGAGCGATCAAAAATTATAGATACGTTGGAGACGTATCACTGACCTCTCTATTAAGCCTAGGTCGGGTTGCAGCGTATTGTTTGGCCGAGGCCGGGCATGACCCAGGAAAGTGTGTCCGGCCAGAGTTAATCGAGCGTGGTGGGTAAGTTGGTGCACCCCTGTCGGTGTCAAAACCGGCGGATCTCAGGTAGGGGGTCCCGATCTGTGTCTAAGGCTAATGGTAACAGGAGGCAAGGGACATGATGTTTTACCCAGGTTCGGGCCCTCTCGATGGAGGTAAACCCTACTTCCTGCTTGATTGATCTTGATGATATGAGTATTACAAGTGTTGATCTACCACGAGATCGTAGAGGCTAAACCCTAGAAGCTAGCCTATGATGATTATGATTGTGTCTCTAAGGACTAAACCCTCCGGTTTATATAGACACCGAGGAGGCTAGGGTTTACACCGAGTCGGTTACAAAGAAGGAAATATAATATCCGGATCGCCAAGCTTGTCTTCCACGCAAAGGAGAGTCCCATCCGGACACGGGACGAAGTCTTGAGTCTTGTATCTTCACGCTCCAACAGTCCGGACAAAGTGTATAGTCCGGCTGTCCGGATACCCCCTAATCCAGGACTCCCTCAGTAGCCCCTGAACCAGGCTTCAATGACGATGAGTCCGGCGCGTAGATTGTCTTCGGCATTGCAAGGCGGGTTCCATCTCCGAATACCCCAAAGTAATTACTGAACACTTAAATCATGTCCGGATCTGCAAGACGATTTTCACATACCACCGTAGAGAGAATGATATTTTACAAATATAATCTGCTGACAACTTTAGATGAGGTGACACGACAAAATGGTCGAGTCATTATTGAATCGTCTTCCCACGGCCAGCTACCGCACATATCGAGGCGGTTTCCTCGGCACGTCTTGTCAAAGCAGAGATCATGTCCCCTTATCACGGGATTCTCATCAATACGGGTACGGGTAACCCTACCGCGCCATCAATCGTGGCGCTTGGGAAATAAGCGATTTTCAATGGGCAAGTGGGGAGGCGCACCGTTTTCGTTGCCTCTATAAACGGATAAGGATTCCTCCTTTTTACCCACGCCTTCTTCCTCCTCTGCTTATCCATTCTCACACCCTCGAGCTCCAGCGCCCTAGTTCACGCATTCTCCGCACAGCCAAACATGTCCGGAGCAGGAGGCAAGTGGGTGGCCTCCACTATGAAGGAGGAGCGTATTACGAAGCTCCGGGCGGCCAGATACTTGGCCGCAGATATCGCGCACCGGCTACCGGACGTAGGGCAGATCATTCCAACTCCGGGACCTCACGAGAGGGTCGTGTTTCTCGCCCACTTCGTCCGTGTACTGGGATTTCCACTTCATCCCTTCGTCCACGGGCTCATGTTTTACTACGGGCTAGACTTCGATGATCTAGCCCCAAATTTCGTTCTCAACATCTTGGCATTTATCATCGTGTGCGAGGCCTTTCTCCGCATCAAGCCTCACTTAGGCTTGTGGCTACGAATCTTCTGCGTGAAGCCGAAGATTGTGAGCGGCTAGCAAGCGGAGTGCGGAGGCGCCATGGTGGGCAGGATGCCCAATGTTACCTGGCTCGACGGCTCCTTCGTGGAGACCGTAAAGGGGTGGCAATCGGGGTGGTTCTACATCACCGAGCCACGCGATGCCAACTGGGCGGCGGCCCCCGAATTCCGATCCGGAATTCCCATGCGGCTCACCTCTTGGGAAAAGAAGGGCCTGGCTTGGGGCAAACCTGAGGAGCTGACAGGACTTCAGAACTGCATCAAGAGTATGATGGACAAGAAAATCAAGCTTGTCAACATGGTCCGGGTCATGCTCGTCCGCCGCATTCTTCCGTGCCAAAGACGGGCATTTACTCTGTGGGAGTTCGTTCCGGCCGAACACCGGACACTTCAAGAGCTCTATGGCACGACACACAAGGACGCATGGAAGGTGCTGTTCAAGGCCTCCAAAATACCTCCTCCCACATCTGGCGACCGCGGACTTCATGCCACGCGGCTCCCTAGTCCGGTGAGTTTTCTGACCATCACCAGATGTAGTTTTCCCAGCGTACCCATGGGAGGATTTTAAGTCATTGTGTGTGTTTAATCAGGAGTACGTGGCGATGGCGGAGCAGATCGACTGTCCGGCTCCACTGCCAGAAGGTCCTGTGACTGCTATCCTGACGGAGATGCTAGTCCCGGCGCCTTACAAGGTGCCGGAAAAGAGGTCTGAAAAGAAGGCCCCGGGGACCAGGAAGGGTCTCCGGCGTAAGGTCGTACCGATCGCCTCGTCCGAAGATGATGAGGCACACTCCTCCCACGAAGGGAAGGAGGAAAAGTAGAAGGAAAGGGCCGCCCCATCCGGGGAGGCCGAGGGGCCTAAGAGGGCGGCCCAGGGGACCAGGAGGGGTCCCCGGCGCAAGGCCGTCATAGGCTCGTCGTTCGAGGACGACGAGGCAGATTCCTCCTGCGGAGGCGGGGGGGAAACACGGGGAAATTCTGCCTCCCTGCACTAGGGAGGAGAAGAAAAGGAAAGCCGCCCCGGAGGGGGAGGCTACGACGCCCAAGAAGGGAAAGGCGTCCTTCCCAGATTACTCCACCACGGCCGCCTACAGCGAGGAGGAGTGGCTACCCAGGGGGAAGCCCCTAATAAGATCGTAAGTATCCACACTCTGTTGTACTTTAGTGCGACTTTGCTTCATAGTCTGTTATAACGCCGAACACGTATATGCAGTCCGGCCAGGGCCCATCCCGAGGTATCCTCTTCGGATGGGTCTTTGAGCGATTCAGCGATGAATTCGCTCACGACGGCTACTTCCCCTCGGCCTGCGGATGACACAGAGGTGTTGTCCCAAAGGCTCCCAGAGCAGGGGGAGGCGACTCTGGAGGCGCCCCAAGGCGAAATTCCAGACGCCGGGCACACGGGGCGTAAGATCCCCGCAGATGGTGCCGACGAGAGCCGCAGCAAGTCGGGCTCCCAGCCGGACACTGTACCAGAACCTCCAAAGGTTCCGGATTCGGGCAGGCGGCCCCTCGCTAAGGAGGGCGAGCTGACCGTGCCGATGACTTCCCTTACGCCAGAGGCGTCGGATAGTCTGATGGAAGCGCTTTGCGGTGCTTCCATGGATGAAGAGCACCATACTCTTATGAGTGCGGTGATTTAGAAGGTTCGGTACGCCAAGAGTGGATTGACCGAAGCCTGCACCAGCCTCCTGACAGGCTTTGAGGTAAGTAATCAAAAGTGTGTGAAATTATCACCCGATAGACAGTAGCCCCTGATACTCTGTTTGGTGTTCGGAAAGAAAAGCCAAACGGAGGGTCAATTTTAATCCGCAGGAGTCTAATAGTAGGTGTCAATGTGAATAAGCAGGCAGTGCTGCTTGCCGCTGCTGCCCGCACGGCTGAGGTCGCCGGACTCAAACGGGACCTTGAGCAGGCCGAAGAGGAGCTCAGCCTCACAAAGAGGCAGCTCGAAGAGAACAAAGATGAGTGATACCCCGTTCACATCTCATATAGTAGAAAAAAATTGGTGACACTAACAAAAAGGCGTCATGATTTTGTAATAGGGGCCACGACAGAAGTGGCAGCCCTGAAGAAAGCGCTATCCGAGGCCGAAAACAAGGCGGCCATGGAGCGCATTGAGCGTGAAAAGCAAAATGCTAGGGTGGGCGAGGTACAACAAGAGCTCCAAGATCTTGGCAAGAAATTTGGGTCCTTTGAGCGTGACCTCAAGACGAAAGAGTCTGAACTTGCGAAGGCCCTTTTGAGCATGAAAGACGCCAAGGCCAAAGCCGAAAAGGCCGAGCAGGAGGTCCAGGCGGCCAAGAAGATAGCGGCGGGTAAGACATTCTTTATGCAAAGCAAGCATGTGGAGGAGACATTTCTTTTACTTACCCGAATTCGGAGCTCTCCAGGGGCCTTCGCAGATCTGCCACGCAGCATATCGGATGCTGCGGAGTTCTACCGTGCCGAAGAGGGGAGCTCAAAGGAGAAGTTGTTCTGGTCCCAGTATGCTGGAGCCGAACACCCGATGCTTGTGAGTGACCAATTGAAGCAGTTGGTTGAACTTCGCAGGGCGGCCGAAGTGGCTATGAAGGATTTCATAGTCCGGATATGGCCTGGTGAGCCCCTTCCCGCCAGCTATTTTGGCCTGATAAAGCGGATGATAAATGCGTGTCCGCGGCTTGAAGTGATCAAGCGATCCGTTTGCATTGAGGGTGTCCGCCGGGCCTTTGCCCGTGCGAAGGTGCATTGGGGCAAGTTGGATGCGGAGAAGCTGGTGAAGGATGGACCGCCTGAGGGCAAAGTGCACTGCTATCCCGAAAGATATTATGATGCATTATGAAAGGCGCTCGCCTCGTGGCCAATGAATGTACCAAGGACACCATCTTTGAGTGAATGTACTCTTGTCGTTTTTGTAATATGAAAACGAATTTGTTTGCACTATATAGCACTTTCTTGATTTAAAATATTACCTTCTGTGCGACTGTTTATAAAATTCTGAAAGTAGGTCAGTCGTCGGCTTCCGCCCCCACATAACTAGTACTTGGGTGTTCGTGGAAAACCCAAACACTCTTTGTCCAAATTTTTGGTCCATGAAGGAGGTGTTTGGCGCAGCGAACAAGGCAATCGGACTATGCGGCTTTATAACTCTCACTTAGCCATAGAAGTCTATAATTTTAAATTGCGGCGAAGCCCCTAGAGATCGGAAGGCCGAACTGGGGCGCTATACACGCCTAAATCGGACGAGGCCGACTCCTCGCCTAAAGCGGAAAAAATCTTTAAGGATTTCAAGACCTCTCGAACAGTGACCAGCTCTCGCCGCATCATGACAGTCAGTTTTTGGCTTTCTCTACTGAGGTGCTCGTCCGGAAGAATCGGGACACAATCGCAGTAGTTCTCCCTGCGCTACCTTAGCCGATATAACGGAACGTAAGGTACCAAAACAAGGGAGACGGGCTAACCCAACTATTGACCCAAGACATGATTCGGAGCTGATGCATATAATGCTATAAGTTTGGGGTGCCGCACTGTCGAAAGTGTTCGGACTTATCTTGCCGTATTGTGGGGCGCCATAAGAAGCCCCTGGCAAACTGAACGTACCAAGGTGTACGGATTCAATATTAAATAAACATTTCTAAGAAAAATGTGAAGGTAAGAATAATAAGCTGGCGCTATATATTATCTCCCATTGATGAATAATACGTCCAAGCGTATCTTTATAATTAATGTGTTAAGCAGAAGTAAAGAGGACTATTTGACATGTCCTATCCAAGGGCGGGCCGCATGTAGGTATACAAAATAGGTATAACGATCGTGAACCGATTCCACCTGGGTATTCCCTTTGTGCGCAAAGCCTTTTGCCTTCTTGGTTTTCTCTCCTGTGAAAGTCCGATAATTCGACTCGCTGAAGAGGCTGCCCGAAAGCAAGGTCCTGAAAGATAAAGGGGGGTTATTAAAGTGTGTTGCGGCTGAACCGCGCTGTTGACCGCATCACTATTGCGCCTCCGCCTTTTCCCAAGGTATTTTGAGTGCATAATTGTGTACGCGCGGCACGAATGCTGCCTGAACGGGGCTGGAGCGGAGGCCAAACTACTAGTCGCGCTCTTGACGTGCCTGGCGATCCTGTTGCAGGGTACTCCAGACTCCTTGACGGTGTTCGGGGTTGTTGTCACCGGATTGGTGGTTTGCCGAAGAAGGCTACTTTGTACTTCTACTACGAGGGCTGCAGTATGCTCTTCTGTATGGAGAGAGCGGCCCATGTTTATGTTGACTGTTATGACCCCGCGAGGTCCTGGCATCTTGAGCTTGAGGTATGCATAGTGTGGTACCGCATTGAATCGAGCAAATGCGGTTTGTCCAAGCAGTGCATGGTAACCACTACGGAAAGGAACGATATCGAAGATTAACTCCTCGCTTTGGAAGTTATCTGGAGATCCGAAGACCACTTCCAGTGTTATGGAGCCCGTGCAACGGGCCTCTACTCCTGGAATTACACCTTTGAAGGTGGTTTTGGTGGGCTTGATCCTTGAAGGGTCGATACCCATTTTGCGCACTGTGTCCTGATAAAGCAGGTTCAGGTTGCTGCCGCCATCCATAAGGACTCGCATGAGATGGAATCCGTCGATGATTGGGTCTAGGACCAATGCGGTTGAACCGCCATGCCGGATGCTGGTAGGGTGATCCCTACGATCAAAGGTGATCGGACAGGCTGACCATGGGTTGAATTTTGGGGCGACTGGCTCCATCGCATAGACGTCCCATAGTGCTCGCTTCCGTTCCCATTTGGGAATGTGGGTGGCGTAGATCATATTGACCGTTTTCACCTGGGAAGGAAATTTCTTCTGTCCCCCCGTGTTCGGACGCCAGGGCTCCTCGTCATCGTCGCTGTGCAGCCCCTTGTCCTTGTTTTTGGCATTTATTTTACCGGCTTGTTTGAATACCCAGCAATCTTTGTTAGTGTGGTTTGCTGGCTTATCTGGGGTGCCGTGAATTTGGCATGAGCGATCAAGTATGCGGTCCAGACTGGATGGTCCCTGATTGTTCCTTTTGAATGGCTTTTTCCGCTGACCGGATTTTGAGCCACTGAATCTGGTGTTGACTGTTGTGTCTTCAGTGTTGTCGCCATTGTTCTGTCGCTTATGTCTGTTGCGCCGTGGCTTGCCGTTATTGTCGCGGATGTCTGAAGTGCCAGAATTCATTGGCGTGGTGCTACTGCGAGCCAACCAGCTGTCCTCGCCCGCGCAAAAGCGGGTCATGAGTGTCGTGAGGGCCGCCATGGACTTTGGTTTTTTCCTGGCCGAGGTGTCGGGCGAGCCACTCGTCACGGATATTATGCTTAAAGGCCGCCAGGGCTTCGGCGTCCGGACAGTCGACAATTTGATTCTTTTTAGTTAGGAACCGAGTCCAGAATTTCCTGGCCGACTCTCCGGGTTGTTGGGTAATGTGACTCAAGTCATCAGCATCCGGTGGTCGCACGTACATGCCCTGGAAGTTGTCGAGGAATGCGTCCTCCAGGTTTTCCCAACTGTCGATTTAATTTGCTGGTAGGCTATTTAGCCAGTGTCGGGCTGGTCCTTTGAGCTTAAGGGGAAGATACTTGATGGCGTGTAGATCGTCCCCGCGGGCCATGTGAATGTGGAGAAGGAAATCTTCGATCCATACTGCGGGGTCCGTTGTGCCATCGTATGATTCGATGTTTACGGGCTTAAACCCTTCTGGGAATTCGTGATCCATCACTTCGTCAGTGAAGCAGAGGGGGTGTGCGGCGCCTCTATGCCGGGCTATGGGGCTACGCAGTTCGAATGAGTCTGGTTGGCTATGTTCGGCCCGACCAGACTTGTCAATAGTGTGTCCGGCGTGACGATCATCGTCACGTGTTGGGGCGCGCCCCCGCGATCCGTAGATCGATCTTGGCTGTCTTGCCTTCAGTGTATCTTGCAGGTCCTGCCTATTGCCCCAGGCCGTAGTGTATTGGCGTAGGGGTGCGGGCTCATATTCGGGCTGATACACCGTTTTATCCCGGCCACGAGGTGGTCGGTCAGCCGCGTGGCGCTCGAGTCCATATTCCTCGGCTGCCAGGACTTCAGTCCATCTGTCTGTGAGCAGGTCTTGATCAACTTGGAGCTGCTGCTGCTTCTTTTTCAGGCTCCTCACAGTGGCCATAAGCCGGCGCTTGAAGCACTCCTGCTCTACGGGGTCCTCAGGCACGCCGAACTCGTCGTCGTCGAGGCTAATCTCATCTTCGGAGGGGGGCATGTAGTTGTCCTCCTCCGGGTATCCGTCCGTCACCTGTTCGTCTGGGCTGACCTGCCCGTCTTCTTGTTCGGCCTGCTCGAAGGCAGGCTGATCAGGGTTGTATTCATCTTCGGCACCATCTAGACTGTTTTCGTCTTCTGTGCCGGTATTGCTGTGGCAGGGCTTGGAGCAGCGCCGACGACGCCCATTCTTTGCTTTCTTCCTTGAGGGGTTATCCTCCATTGCCTCATCGCCATTGGTTTCTTTCGGAGTGTCCACCATATATATATCATATGAGGAGGTGGCTGTCCACCGCCCCGTGGGCGGTGGTTCCTGTTCCTCTCCTACATCTCGTCCACACAGTCGTTGTCTTCGGAGTCGTAATCAAGCACGTCGGTCAAATCGTCGACCATGGCAATGAAGTGGGTGGTGGGTGGGCAACGAATTCCCTCGTCGCCTGCTTCCCACTCGAGCCGAACATAGTTTGGCCAAGAGTCTCCTGACAAAGAGAGAGATTTTAACGAGTTCAGCATGTCGTCAAAGGGCGAGTGCTGGAAGATATCCGCAGCGGTGAACTCCATTACCAGAGCCCAGTCAGATTCGGTGGGGTCGGGGATGCGCAGACTGGAACCTACAGCTGGACACGAGTCCGGGGGTCCGGTTTCACAGGCTTCTTTGGGGGTGAAGCCGGTGCTCGGCTCTACCACCAATGAGTGTGCGGCCTCCGGGGTGGATTCCATCCACCCGTCCTCAGACAACGTGATTTGCCCCGGATTTAGGTCCAGAGCTCCTACAGGTGCGATATCCCGAGTATTGTCAGACAGCAGGTCTAAGCCATGTTCGTCGTGACTGCTCGGCGCTCCTGGCATAGGCCCGAATCCGTCGAAGATCAAGTCTCCGCGGACATCGGCCATGTAGTTCAAGCTTCCGAACCTAACCTGATGGCCAGGGGCGTAGTTGTCGATCTGCTCCAGATGGCCAAGCGAGTTGGCCCGCAGTGCGAAGCCCCCGAACACGAAGATCTGTCCGGGGAGAAAAGTCTCACCCTGGACCGCGTTGTTGTTGATGATTGAAGGAGCCATCGAGCCTTGAAGCGACGACACAGAGGAACTCTCAATGAAAGCACCAATGTCGGTGTCAAAACCAGCGGATCTCGGGTAGGGGGTCCCGATCTGTGTGTCTAAGGCTAATGGTAACAGGAGGCAAGGGACACGATGTTTTACCCAGGTTCGGGCCCTCTCGATGGAGGTAAAACCCTACTTCCTGCTTGATTGATCTTGATGATATGAGTATTACAAGAGTTGATCTACCACGAGATCGTAGAGGCTAAACCCTAGAAGCTAGCCTATGATGATTATGATTGTGCCTCTAAGGACTAAACCCTCCGGTTTATATAGACACCGTAGGGGGCTAGGATTTACACAGAGTCGGTTACAAAGAAGGAAATATAACATCCGGATCTCCAAGCTTGTCTTCCACGCAAAGGAGAGTCGCATCCGGACACGGGACGAAGTCTTGAGTCTTGTATCTTCACGCTCCAACAGTCCGAACAAAGTGTATAGTCCGTCTGTCCAGATACCCCCTAATCCAGGACTCCCTCAACCCTTGCAGGGAAGAAAACATCTATCGACAGCCTGTCCTACGGTAACGGACACTTGGAGTTGTATCCCGATCGATACAACTAGAACTGGATACTTGAGATGAGAAATGGATATGAGAAATGGATAGTATGGCTCTGGGATTGCTTTCTCATAGGGAGTCGACAAAGGGTCTTTGGCCGAGGTTGATAACACTACTACTACTTTACTCTATGCTACTCGTATCTCTTCTGATCCTACAAGATGCTTGGAGCTGCTTGAAGATGCTAGTCCTTGATAGGCCAGGCTTTCCCCTTCTCTTCTGGCATTTTGCAGTTCAGTCCACATATACTACCCATTTCATTGACACTAATGCATATGTAGTGTAGATCCTATCTTGCGAGTGCTTTGGATGAGTACTCACAGTTGCTTTGCTCCCCCTTTTCCCCCTTTCTTCTTCTTTCCGGTTGATGCAACCAGATGTCGGAGCCCAGGAGCCAGATGCCACCGCCGATGCTTACTACTACGTGGAGGCCGCCGACGACCAGGAGTAGTTAGGAGGCTCCCGGGCAGTAGGCCTTGCCTTTTCGATCGATGTTGCTTTTGTGCTAGCCTTCTTAAGGCAAACTTGTCTAACTTATGTCTGTACTCAGATATTGTTGCTTCCGCTGACTCTTGTGTTTTCGAGCTTATGAATTCGAGCCCTCGAGGCCCCTGGCTTGTAATATAAAGCTTGTATTATTTTAATTTGTGTCTAGAGTTGTGTTGTGATATCTTCCCGTGAGTCCTTGATCCTGATCGTACGCATTTGCGTGTATGATTAGTGTACGATTGAATCGGGAGCGTCACAAGTTGGTATCAGAGCCGGCTACCTGTTGGTAGCCCCCTTTCCAACTCCTTGGACGAAGTCGAGTCTAGTCACTACAAAAACTTTTACTAATATGGTTGTGTGTCTTACGGGCCCACGTCGCCATTGGGTGGTACTAGGATCTTTTACTCCTCGACCTTTACTCTGGGATTCTGATTTCTCTTCTATTCGGGTTAAAAGATTTTGCTAACTCTAACTTTAGGTTCTCGTAACTACTTCCTCCCGGAGAGCCCTTCATTCCAGATGATCGCTTGGTGCACCAGAAGATTCCGAAGATACTCTCCAATGTTTTTCCCGAGACCCTTGTGCCTTTCGCCGTTGCAATTCCCTACCACCAATAAATCCCCATGGATAGCTACATACACTTGTCGTCCATACCTTCATTTCCAATTGCTCTTTTTATTACAAGATACCCTGAAATACTTTCCGATATTCCGAGAATCCATTGTTCCTGCTGCCTTGCAGCTCCTTTTTCCGCATGAATACATGTTCGAATAATTCCTCACACTTCTTGAGGATTTGTTCATTCCTTGTTATTCATGTATTTCACAAAATACCCCGGAATGCTATTCGACCTTCCAAGAATCCTTTGCAACCTATTGCTTTGGAAAGTCTTGCGTGCCTGCATTATGGTTAATTCCATATTTCTAGTAATCTCCATTGACATCCTATGTCACTATCGTTTCGAGTCCCTTGATCCAATATGTTGCGAATGCTCGCAATCCTCAATCAGATCCTAGCATTCACCCTTCCGGCTCAGACGTCACTCCGAATTTGAGCTTGTTCTTGGCAAATCAAACCTTGATCGATTGTCGATCTATATCGATTCAACTCAATTATCTTTTGATCAAAGCCTCTGGTTCTGATCTTTTGATTTAAAAATTGTAATCCCTTTGTATTTAAGCTTCGAAGTTATCCAGATATATCTATAATCCGATGCCTTTGCATTCTTTCTTCCTCTGGTTGAGTACCGATAATCACATCAGATCCTTTGTGGACCGCCAAATCCTTTGTTGGATTATTATCCGACAGTGTCTTTCACATTCTAAATTCTCATGAGTTTTCCCCTGACACATAATGCCTATCATAAACATTATCCTCTCTCTTTTGTGAACCATGCTCTACTTTTGAGCTAGTGTTAAGTAGTATTGAAGTTCGTGGTATATGTTCCTAAGATGCCCCGATGGGTTGAACCTATGCCTTTTATAATCTGTGTGAGCCTAGAAACTTTTACAGGTCATACTCTACTGGTGTTATGCCAGATAAAATTTCAACACTACAACTTCATCAAAAACAAGAAGTGAAGGGAAG
This sequence comes from Triticum aestivum, assembly GCF_018294505.1. Taxonomy (NCBI): domain Eukaryota; kingdom Viridiplantae; phylum Streptophyta; class Magnoliopsida; order Poales; family Poaceae; genus Triticum; species Triticum aestivum. The sequence continues at coordinate 524,552,277 of NC_057798.1, forward strand.
GTTATACATTGAAGAAGTGGGAGTCGACCTTGAACTTTGTGTTCATGCCCATGGACACGATGTAGATCTTATCATGGAAGCTTCTCCTTAAATTAATTATTCCCCTATCTTTTATCTGGGATCTGGTCTTTGGCAATCGTGGTTCCGACCATATTTTCTCCCTGATTCCATTTCTCAGACAAGTTAAAGCACTTGTCTTCTATAGATCAATGCATCTCCGCAACCTCTATTTTGATCTTCCTTCGAGTATTACCCTTCGGTACCTCGAGAATATCAAAGAACTGTGTTGCTTCCTATGAGTCTTCATATAGTATTGCTTCTCACCGATTTCAGATTTCCCTCGGGATCTGAGTTATTAATCACTCGAGGACACCAATAAGTGAATCGGTTGAATCGGTTCTGCGCTCCGATTCTATCACTCTAAGTAATTTTCAGTGCTTACGAGTTCAATAATCCTTCAAGTCATTCCTAGCCTGATCAGCTATATCATTATCATACTAAAAAAATTAACGGTGCTACCTGGTCCTTCTTCCCGGAGCACAATTTCCGGCAATGAGCTAAGCTTACATCGATCTTCCTTGTCTTATCATTTTTTGCCTTGAACAAAAAGCTTGATTTTGAGTTTGTGTTGTACCCAGGGTTCCAATAACCTTTCGCTTCATCATTCCTTTGACTTGATGTCATCACTGATCGATTACATCTTCATGAAATCTCTCGATAAATGTGTCGTGATCATCACCAACATTCTAAGTTGTTCCAGGATATCAATCGAATTCATGATGAGAAATACCATCCTTGCCCCCCTCGATGAATTGTTCCTGAGCCCGCCGGCCACAAAATCATCTTTTTCTTGCTGAAATTGTATGACTTATTTTATAAGTTGTTCTGATGGATCCTTTGTGTATCCGAAGTCTGACCTTTCCCTGATGACCGTGTCAACACTATCCCGAAGCATGTGTGTGGTACTCTAATCATCAACAAGAACATTGGGAGCGCAATGCTAACCGTTCTTGATCAATTATACAAACACTGTTGGATGGGTAAACCTCATAAATTCCTTGCCCCTTTGTCTAAATGGTTTAATACATGGAACCCTATCATGCTCTGCCTTTCTTTGGGAAAGTTATACTCCAATACTTGGGTATAAACACCTTTCCTTTCCATTGGTCTGATTATCATAATAATCACATTTTCCTTCCATTGTTTTGTTTCACCTTTCTTGTAATCTAACTTGTCTGAGCAGAGTTAAATCCCTGCTTAAGTAAGCACCTCGGTGTACAACTCTGTCAGTAAGACCCTGTTACTATTGTTGATGACATTCCGGTAACCACCGATGGACGAGAACTTTGCCTATTGGCCCGCCTCGTCTTACGAGCAGGAAAATGGTTCTCTTCGTCCCTCGTCCTTGGTACCAACGCTGTTGCCAACATAATTGGCAGGCTATCCTCTGACCTACCTTGCTATCATAACCGTGCAAAATGTCAGCACCCTTCCTACCTTTTAACTCACATGGTGGGCCCATAACCCACAGTTCCACATGATTGAAACCTTCACATACATCCCTGTTTTCCAAAATTGTTTCTCGCACTTGGCTTTGTATGTAAATCATGAGCCACATTCCTAGCGATCTATTCTGGTATCAAACGCAATACCTATTCCCATTGTTCTAAACCACTTTCACCCTCTGTTTCAGGAAACGAACGATTGCCTACCCGGTTGAAGCTTCTTATTGCACCTCCTTACCTTTCTCTTGACGTCTTTCTTGAATTTCGACGCGAGAGGTGCCTCTATGCCACATTTGCTGAGATAGCCCCCAGGTACCTATCTTGTGTTGAGCTCCGTCCTTCCCGAGTCTTTCCCCCTTACTCCACCCCTTAAATCTTGGGACGAGATTTCTTGTAGTGGAGGAGAATTGTGATGCCCGAATAATTAAGCTACAGTAATTCCCTGCTAATGATGCCACGTCATCATGATTACTATTGTTAAACTCACGTTGGTTCGAATCCGGTCCAAGTTCAAAATTTAAATTAAAGTCAAAGTTTAAAATTTTAAAAATGTCAAAACTAAAATGTTCAAAGTGTGGCAAATAATCCCTTGATATTTGTCATGTTGGAAACAACCTCTTTTGAATTCCCAAAATGCCCCTGGGAATTAGTTTGTGGTCCAGCAGCATTTAAAATTGGTCTTTTCAAGTTCTAAAAATGGATAGACAATTCCAAAAGGCCCCAAACTTTTTGTGCAACCTGTAATGTTGTGCTTGAATTATGTGCCAAGTTTCACACTTTGCAAAAATCATTTGGTAGCCCAAATAATTGCAAATCCGTAGTTGTTTGATTTGCAGAAAAAAAACGGAAAATGCACAAAATCTACCGTTTGCTTAAAGCCTAGTTCTACAGTGTGGCCCAACCCACTCAATGGGCCTTCTCCTTCTATCCTCAGGTACAGGAGGCAGGAAGCATGCGTGTCGCACATCCACGGCTGCCATGGTCATGGATGGCCTCCACGTCGACTACCTCGGCTTATAACTGCACCAACGCGAACCCTAGTCCACTCTCGTCGATCCCCTTTCTTTCCCCCATCATGCCTCTCCCCGTCTGCTAAAAAAACGACACGAGAGCTCGAGCGGTGACTGCGTCGTCGCCGCCGTTCCTGCGGCCTACGGGCTCCCCGGCGCTTGGAGTTGTCCCGAAGAGCCGCAGCCGTCGTCTTCATCGGAGCCGGGGGGGCAACACCGTCGTCGTCACGTCGATCCCCTTCGACGGACACTGCCTCTGCCCCGTCGTCGATCCCCTCGACTCCAACTACCTCCGGCTCCCCTGAGCTCCTACGAACCCCCCTGTGAGCTCCTCCTCCGACTTCCGGCCTAGCCCCCGTCGATCTGCCACCGTAGAGTCACCCCGCGAGCTCGCGCCCGTCGTGGCCGAAGCCCTGCCGCAACCGCACCGGGTTCGCCCCCGTGCACGCTCGCCGCATCCATATGGTCGTGCTCCCCCGCGCGTCCGGCAGCTCCCTAGCCGTGTTCCGCAGCCACCCGCTCCCGCGCACGCTAGCTGCTCTGCTATCGTTGATGTCGCCTCCGCTACTCTGCTGCTCCTACAAGCTTGCTGTTATTCATCTGCTAGCTGACGCCGCTGCTGTTTTGCTGCTGCTCCTGCTAGTTAGTCGCTGCTGCTCCTAAGCGTTGCTCCTGTCTGCTAACTACTGCTGCTCCTAGATGCTGCTGCTTGCCGCTGCTGATTCCTCCTACTGCCGCTGCTTAGTTGCTGCTAATGGCCATGGCCGTGGCCATGTCCAAGCACGTGTGGTGTGCCTGTGTATGCACAGGCACCACTGGCAGGCCGTGCAATTTAACTTGGGGACTAATTACTACTCCCTCCGTTCCAAATTACTTGTCGTCGTTTTAGTTCAAATTTGAACTAAAACCACGACGAGTAATTTGGAATGGAGGGACGACGAGTAATTTGGAACGGAGGGAGTAGCTAGTTTAACTACTAGCATATGACAAGTGGACCCTAGACTAATTAATCTAATTAACTAGAATATTTTTAGTTGCTGCATATTACATGTGGGCCACACCCTACCCATTTGACCAGTCAAGTTGACTTGGTCAACTCGAATTAAAATAAATCCAAAATTTTAGAATTTTCTTTTAAACTTTGAAAAATCTTATAAAAATAACCGTAACTCGGATGAATATGTTTTCAACATGAGAGTTGCTCAGAAAGACGAGACGAATCCAAATACGCAGTCCGCTCGTCTCCCACATGTCCCTAGCATAACGAACCTGCAACGTTTCCCCTCCGATTCGTCTGTATGAAAAAGCCAAACTTCGGGAAAAATTTCCCGAATGTTTTCCCCCTTCGCCAGTATCGCGTGACACCGCGTTAGGACACGCCTAGTGCTGCTTATTGTCATGTCAATCTGTGTGCCTTATATTTACTGTTTCTCCCCCCTCTTCTTCTCTCCGATAGACTCCGAGACCGCTGCTGATGTTGCCCCTGTGATCGACTACGTCGACGACGACACTTCTTCCCTTTCAGCAGAGCTTCCAGGCAAGCCCCCCCCCCTTGCTTATTCTGATATCGCACATTCCATTCTCTCATGCTTGCATTAGATTTTGTTGTTGTTATTGTTTGCTCCTATTCTGATGCATAGCCTGCTTTTGTAACCTGCTCATTGTACCTTACCTGTTTATCCTAAACTGCTTAGTATAGGATGGTTAGTGATCCATCAGTGACCCCCACCTTGTCCTTGTTGCCCCTGATTCATCATCGAAGACCCGATCAACTGGATCGAAGAGCAGGCCCCGGCACCGCACATCACTTTCCCCTTAGTTGCTCGACACTACTGGGTTACTATCGAGTGCCGAGGGTGAGACCTCATCAGCATTTCTGATGTTAACCCTGTAGTGTAGCTATTCGGTCGTGGTCATCGAGGGTGATTTCCTCCTTAACCACTTCCGATACGACTCTGTCATGCAACCCCTCAAGTGTGAACCTCGAGGGTGGATCCTCTTACGTTCACCTTGATGATTACATCAAGTGGAATTCATCGGGGGTGATTCCTCGGGTTTTCCCCTTGATGTTTGGACACACGGATACTTGGACTTTACAACTGTTACTTGGAAAGGCGGGCCGACCCTGAGGGGTACCCGCGAGTGACGTGGAGACGGGTTGACCTGGAGGGTGCCCGCGAGATAATTACGAGGCGTGGCCGGGCATTCCTAGCCCTTGGAGCAAGTTCTCGAGACGGGGCAACGGGGTCACATCTTTCGTGAGTCTCTGCTTGTTACTACGATTTGGATATTTGATCCGAGGGGCCTGATACGTCTCCAATGTATCTATAATTTTTGATTGCTCCAGGCTACTTTATCTATTGTTTTGGACTATATTGGGCTTTATTTTCCACTTTTTTATTATTTTGGGGACTAACCTATTAACCGGAGGCCCAGTCCAGAATTGTTGTTTTTTGCCTATTTCAGTGTTTCGAAGAAACGGAATATCAGGCGGAGTCCAAACGGAATGAAACCTTCGGAAACATGATTTTCTCACCGAACGTGATCCAGGAGACTTGCACTCTACTCCAAGAAGTGCCAGAGGCGGTCACAAGGGTGGAGGGCGCCCCCCTGGGCGCGCCCCCTACCTCGTGGGCCCCCTGTTGCTCCACCGACGTACTCCTTCCTCCTATATATACCTACGTATCCCCAAACGATCAAGGAGGAGCCAAAAACCTAATTCCACTGCCGCAACCTTCTGTATCCACGAGATCCCATCTTGGGGCATGTTCCGGAGCTCTGCCGGAGGGGGCATCCACCACGGAGGGCTTCTACATCAACACCATAGCCCCTCCGATGAAGTGTGAGTAGTTTACTTCAGACCTTCGGGTCCATAGCTAGTAGCTAGATGGCTTATTCTCTCTTTTTGGATCTCAATACAATGTTCTCCCCCTCTCGTGGAGATCTATTCGATGTAATCTTCTTTTTGCGGTGTGTTTATTGAGACTGATGAATTGTGGGTTTATGATCCAGTTTATCTATGGAAAATATTTGAATCTTCTCTGAATTCTTTTATGTATGATTGAGTTATCTTTGCAAGTCTCTTCGAATTATCCTTTTTGGTTTGGCCAACTAGATTGATAGTTCTTGCAATGGGAGAAGTGCTTAGCTTTGGGTTCAATCTTGCAGTGTCCTTTCCCAGTGACAGAAGGGGCAGCAAGTGTTGGAAATATGCCCTAGATGCAATAATAAAATGGTTATTATTATATTTCCTCGTTCATGATAATTGTCTATTATTCATGCTATAATTGTGTTATCCGGAAATCATAATACATTTGTGAATACATAGACCAAAATATGTCCCTAGTGAGCCTCTAGTTGACTAGCTCGTTGATCAATAGATGGTCACGGTTTCCTGACCATGGACATTGGATGCCATTGATAATGGGATTACATCATTGGAGAATGATGTGATGGACAAGACCCAATCCTAAGCATAGCACAAGATCGTGTAGTTCGTTTGCTAGAGCTTTTCCAATGTCGAGTATCATTTCCTTAGACCATGAGATCGTGTAACTCCCGGATGCCGTAGGAGTGCTTTGGGTGTACCAAATGTCACAACGTAACTAGGTGACTATAAAGGTATACTACAGGTATCTCCGAAAGTGTCTGTTGGGTTGACACGGATCGAGACTGGGATTTGTCACTCCGTATGACGGAGAGGTATCTCTGGGCCCACTCGGTAATGCATCATCATAATGAACTCAAAGTGACTAAGTGGTTTGTAACGGGATCATGCATTACGGTACAAGTAAAGTGACTTGTCGGTAACGAGATTGAACGAGGTATTGGGATACCGACGATCGAATCTCGGGCAAGTAACGTACCGATTGACAAAGGGAATTGTATACGGGATTACTTGAATCCTCGACATCGTGGTTCATTCGATGAGATCGTGGAACATGTGGGAGCCAACATGGGTATCCAGATCCCGCTGTTGGTTATTGGCCAGAGAGTCGTCTCGGTCATGTCTGCATGTCTCCCGAACCCGTAGGGTCTACACACTTAAGGTTCGGTGACGCTAGGGTTGTAGAGATACTAGTATGCGGTAACCCAAAAGTTGTTCGGGGTCCCGGATGAGATCTCGGACGTCACGAGGAGTTCCGGAATGGTCCGGAGGTGAAGAATTAATATATAGGAAGTCCAGTTTCGGCCATCGGGAAAGTTTCGGGGGTCACCGGTATTGTACCGGGACCACCGGAAGGGTCCCGGGGGTCCACCGGGTGGGGCCACCTATCCCGGAGGGCCCCATGGGCTGAAGTGGGGAAGGGAACCAGCCCCTGGCGGGCTGGTGCGCCACCCTTGGGCCTCCCCTGTGCCTAGGGTTGGAAACCCTAGGGGTGGGGGGTGCCCCACTTGACTTGGGGGGCAAGTCCCCCCTAGGCCGCCCCCCCTTGAGATGGGATCTCTAGGGGGGCGGCGCACCCCCTAGGCCCCCTATATAAAGAGGGGGGGAGGGAGCGTAGCCGCACCCCTGTCCTGGCGCCTCCCTCTCCCTCTGCAACACCTCTCCCTCTCGTAGAGCTTGGCGAAGCCCTGCCGAGATCGCTGCTACTTCCACCACCATGCCGTCGTGTTGCTGGATCTCCATCAACCTCTCTATCCCCCTTGCTGGATCAAGAAGGAGGAGACGTCTTCTCCAACGGTATGTGTGTTGAACGCGGAGGTGTCGTCCGTTCGGCACTAGGATCATCGGTGATTTGGATCACGACGAGTACGACTCCCTCAACCCCGTTCTCTTGAACGCTTCCGCGCGATCTACAAGGGTATGTAGATGCACTCCTCTATCTCGTTGCTAGATGACTCCATAGATTGATCTTGGTGAAGCGTAGAAATTTTTTATTTTCTGCAACGTTCCCCAACAGTGGCATCATGAGCTAGGTCTATGCGTAGTTTCTATGCACGAGTAGAACACAAACTTGTTGTGGGCGTAGATGTTGTCAATTTTCTTGCCACTACTGGTCTTATCTTGTTTCGGCGGCATAGTGGGATGAAGCGGCCCGGACCGACCTTACACGTACGCTTACGTGAGATAGGTTCCACCGACTGACATGCACTAGTTGCATAAGGTGGCTAGCAATTGTCTGTCTCTCCCACTTTAGTCGGATCAGATTCGATGAAAAGGGTCCTTATGAAGGGTAAATAGAAATTGGCATATCACGTTGTGGTTTTACGTAGGTAAGAAACGTTCTTGCTAGAAACCTATAGAAGCCACGTAAAAACATGCAACAACAATTAGAGGACGTCTAACTTGTTTTTGCAGCATATGCCTTGTGATGTGATATGGCCAAAAGGATGTGATGAATGAAATATATGTGATGTATGAGATTGATCATGTTCTTGTAATAGGAATCACGACTTGCATGTCGATGAGTATGACAACCGGCAGGAGCCATAGGAGTTGTCTTTATTTTTTGTATGACCTGCGTGTCATTGAATAACGCCATGTAAATTACTTTACTTTATTGCTAAACACGTTAGCCATAGAAGTAGAAGTAATCGTTGGCGTGACAACTTCATGAAGACACGATGATGGAGATCATGATGATGGAGATCATGGTGTCATGCCGGTGACGAAGATGATCATGGCGCCCCGAAGATGGAGATCAAAGGAGCAATATGATATTGGCCATATCATGTCACTATTTGATTGCATGTGATGTTTATCATGTTTTGCTTCTTATTTGCTTAGTACGACGGTAGTAAATAAGATGATCCCTTATAATAATTTCAAGAAAGTGTTCCCCCTAACTGTGCGCCGTTGCGAAAGTTCGTTGTTTCGAAGCACCACGTGATGATCGGGTGTGATAGATTCTAACGTTCACATACAACGGGTGTAAGACAGATTTACACATGCAAAACACTTAGGTTGACTTGACGAGCCTAGCATGTACAGACATGGCCTCGGAACACAAGAGACCGAAAGGTCGAACATGAGTCGTATGGAAGATACGATCAACATGGAGATGTTCACCGATGATGACTAGTCCGTCTCACGTGATGATCGGACACGGTCTAGTTGAGTCGGATCATGTATCACTTAGATGACTAGAGGGATGTCTAATCTGAGTGGGAGTTCATTAAATAATTTGATTAGATGAACTTAATTATCATGAACTTAGTCTAAAAACCTTTGCAAAATGTCTTGTAGATCAAATGGCCAACGCTCATGTCAACCTCAACTTCAACGCGTTCCTAGAGAAAACCAAGCTGAAAGATGATGGCAGCAACTATTCGGACTGGGTCCGGAACCTGAGGATCATCCTCATAGCTGCCAAGAAAGCATATGTCCTAGAAGGACCGCTAGGTGAAGCACCCATCCCAGAGAACCAAGACGTTATGAACGCTTGGCAGTCACGTGCTGATGATTACTCCCTCGTTCAGTGCGGCATGCTTTACAGCTTAGAACCGGGGCTCCAAAAGCGTTTTGAGCAACACGGAGCATATGAGATGTTCGAAGAGCTGAAAATGGTTTTCCAAGCTCATGCCCGGGTCGAGAGATATGAAGTCTCCGACAAGTTCTACAGTTGTAAGATGGAGGAAAATAGTTCTGTCAGTGAGCACATACTCAAAATGTCTGGGTTGCACAACCGCTTGTCCCAGCTGGAGATTAACCTCCCGGACGAGGCGGTCATTGACAGAATCCTTCAGTCGCTCCCACCTAGCTACAAGAGCTTTGTGATGAACTACAATATGCAGGGGATGGTGAAAACTATTCCTGAAGTATTTTCAATGCTGAAATCAGCAGAGGTGGAAATCAAAAAGGAACATCAAGTGTTGATGGTCAATAAAACCACTAGTTTCAAGAAAGGCAAGGGTAAGAAGAACTTCAAGAAGGACGGCAAGGGAGTTGCCGCGCCCGGTAAGCCAGTTGCCGGGAAGAAGCCAAAGAATGGACCCAAACCTGAGACTGAGTGCTTTTATTGCAAGGGAAAGGGACACTGGAAGCGGAACTGCCCCAAATACTTAGCGGACAAGAAGGCCGGCAACACTAAAGGTATATGTGATATACATGTAATTGATGTGTACCTTACCAGTACTCGTAGTAGCTCCTGGGTATTTGATACCGGTGCGGTTGCTCATATTTGTAACTCAAAACAGGAGCTGCGGAATAAGCGGAGACTGGCGAAGGACGAGGTGACGATGCGCGTCGGGAATGGTTCCAAGGTCGATGTGATCGCCGTCGGCACGCTACCTCTACATTTACCTACGGGATTAGTTTTAAACCTCAATAATTGTTATTTAGTGCCAGCTTTGAGCATGAACATTGTATCTGGATCTCGTTTAATGCGAGATGGCTACTCATTTAAATCCGAGAATAATGGTTGTTCTATTTATATGAGAGATATGTTTTATGGTCATGCCCCGCTGGTCAATGGTTTATTCTTAATGAATCTCGAACGTGATGTTACACATATTCATAGTGTGAATACCAAAAGATGTAAAGTTGATAACGATAGTCCCACATACTTGTGGCACTGCCGCCTTGGTCACATTGGTGTCAAACGCATGAAGAAGCTCCATGCTGATGGACTTTTGGAGTCTCTTGATTACGAATCATTTGACACATGCGAACCATGCCTTATGGGCAAAATGACCAAGACTCCGTTCTCCGGAACAATGGAGCGAGCAACCAACTTATTGGAAATCATACATACTGATGTGTGCGGTCCAATGAGCGTTGAGGCTCGCGGAGGATATCGTTATGTTCTCACTCTCACTGACGACTTGAGTAGATATGGGTATGTCTACTTGATGAAACACAAGTCTGAGACCTTTGAAAAGTTCAAGGAATTTCAGAATGAGGTAGAGAATCAACGTGACCGAAAGATAAAGTTCTTACGATCAGATCGTGGGGGAGAATATTTAAGTCACGAATTTGGTACGCACTTAAGGAAATGTGGAATCGTTTCACAACTCACGCCGCCTGGAACACCTCAGCGTAACGGTGTGTCCGAACGTCGTAATCGCACTCTATTGGATATGGTGCGATCTATGATGTCACTCACCGATTTACCGCTATCATTTTGGGGATACGCTCTAGAGACAGCTACATTCACTTTAAATAGGGCACCGTCTAAATCCGTTGAGACGACACCGTATGAATTATGGTTTGGGAAGAAACCTAAGCTGTCGTTTCTAAAAGTTTGGGGATGCGATGCTTATGTCAAGAAACTTCAACCTGAAAAGCTCGAACCCAAGTCGGAAAAATGCGTCTTCATAGGATACCCTAAGGAAACCATTGGGTATACCTTCTACCTCAGATCCGAAGGCAAGATCTTTGTTGCCAAGAACGGGTCCTTTCTGGAGAAAGAGTTTCTCTCGAAAGAAGTAAGTGGGAGGAAAGTGGAACTTGATGAAGTACTACCTCTTGAACCGGAAAGTAGCGCAGCTCAGGAAGATGTTCCTGTGGTGCCTGCACCGACTAGAGAGGAAACTAATGATGATGATCAAGGTACTTCGGATCAAGTTACTACTGAACTTCGTAGGTCCACGAGGACACGTTCCACACCAGAGTGGTATGGCAACCCTGTCCTGGAAATCATGTTGTTAGACAACGGTGAACCTTCGAACTATGAAGAAGCAATGGCGGGCCCAGATTCCAACAAATGGCTTGAAGCCATGCAATCCGAGATAGGATCCATGTATGAAAACAAAGTATGGACTTTGACAGACTTGCCCGATGATCGGCGAGCGATAGAAAACAAATGGATCTTTAAGAAGAAGACGGACGCGGATGGTAATGTTACCATCTATAAAGCTCGACTTGTCGCTAAGGGTTATCGACAAGTTCAAGGGGTTGACTACGATGAGACTTTCTCTCCCGTAGCGAAGCTGAAGTCCGTCCGAATCATGTTAGCAATTGCCGCATACTATGATTATGAGATATGGCAAATGGACGTCAAAACGGCATTCCTTAACGGCCATCTTAAGGAAGAACTGTATATGATGCAGCCGGAAGGTTTTGTCGATCCTAAGAATGCTAACAAGGTATGCAAGCTCCAGCGCTCCATCTATGGGCTGGTGCAAGCATCTCGGAGTTGGAACATTCGCTTTAATGAAATGATCAAAGCGTTTGGGTTTATGCAGACTTATGGAGAAGCCTGCGTTTACAAGAAAGTGAGTGGGAGCTCTGTAGCATTTCTCATATTATATGTGGATGACATACTTTTGATGGGAAATGATATAGAACTTTTGGACAGCATTAAGGCCTACTTGAATAAGTGTTTTTCAATGAAGGACCTTGGAGAAGCTGCTTACATATTAGGCATCAAGATCTATAGAGATAGATCGAGACGCCTCATAGGTCTTTCACAAAGCACATACCTTGATAAGATATTGAAGAAGTTCAATATGGATCAGTCCAAGAAGGGGTTCTTGCCTGTGTTGCAAGGTGTGAAATTGAGCTCGGCTCAATGTCCGACCACGGCAGAAGATAGAGAAAAGATGAGTGTCGTCCCCTATGCCTCGGCCATAGGGTCTATCATGTATGCCATGCTGTGTACCAGACCTGATGTAAACCTTGCCGTAAGTTTGGTAGGAAGGTACCAAAGTAATCCCGGCATGGAACACTGGACAGCGGTCAAGAATATCCTGAAGTACCTGAAAAGGACTAAGGATATGTTTCTCGTATATGGAGGTGACGAAGAGCTCGTCGTAAAGGGTTACGTCGACGCTAGCTTCGACACAGATCTGGATGACTCTAAGTCACAAACCGGATACGTGTATATTTTGAATGGTGGGGCAGTAAGCTGGTGCAGTTGCAAGCAAAGCGTCGTGGCGGGATCTACATGTGAAGCGGAGTACATGGCAGCCTCGGAGGCAGCGCATGAAGCAATCTGGATGAAGGAGTTCATCACCGACCTAGGAGTCATACCCAATGCGTCGGGGCCAATCACCTCTTCTGTGACAACACTGGAGCTATTGCCCTTGCCAAGGAGCCCAGGTTTCACAAGAAGACCAGGCACATCAAGCGTCGCTTCAACTCCATTCGTGAAAATGTTCAAGATGGAGACATAGATATTTGCAAAGTGCATACGGATCTGAATGTCGTAGATCCGTTGACTAAACCTCTTCCGCGAGCAAAACATGATCAACACCAGAACTCTATGGGTGTTCGATTCATCACAATGTAACAAGATTATTGACTCTAGTGCAAGTGGGAGACTGTTGGAAATATGCCCTAGAGGCAATAATAAAATGGTTATTATTATATTTCCTCGTTCATGATAATTGTCTATTATTCATGCTATAATTGTGTTATCCGGAAATCGTAATACATGTGTGAATACATAGACCAAAATATGTCCCTAATGAGCCTCTAGTTGACTAGCTCGTTGATCAATAGATGGTCACGGTTTCCTGACCATGGACAATGGATGTCATTGATAACGGGATCACATCATTGGAGAATGATGTGATGGACAAGACCCAATCCTAATCATAGCACAAGATCGTGTAGTTCGTTTGCTAGAGCTTTTCCAATGTCGAGTATCATTTCCTTAGACCATGAGATCGTGTAACTCCCGGATGCCGTAGGAGTGCTTTGGGTGTACCAAACGTCACAACGTAACTGGGTGACTATAAAGGTATACTACAGGTATCTCCAAAAGTGTCTGTTGGGTTGACACAGATCGAGACTGGGATTTGTCACTCTGTATGACGGAGAGGTATCTCTGGGCCCACACGGTAATGCATCATCATAATGAGCTCAAAGTGACTAAGTGGTTGGTCACGGGATAATGCATTACAGTACGAGTAAAGTGACTTGCCGGTAATGAGATTGAACGAGGTATTGGGATACCGATGATCGAATCTCGGGCAAGTAACGTACCGATTGACAAAGGGAATTGTATATGGGATTACTTGAATCCTCGACATCATGGTTCATTCGATGAGATCATCGTGGAACATGTGGGAGCCAACATGGGTATCCAGATCCCGCTGTTGGTTATTTGTCGGAGAGTTGTATCGGTCATGTCTGCATGTCTCCCGAACCCGTAGGGTCTACACACTTAAGGTTCGGTGATGCTAGGGTTGTAGAGATACTAGTATGCGGTAACCCGAAAGTTGTTCGTAGTCCCGGATGAGATCCCGGACGTCACGAGGAGTTCCGGAATGGTCCGGAGGTGAAGAATTATATATAGGAAGTCTAGTTTCGGCCATCGGGAAAGTTTCGGGGGTCACTGGTATTGTACCGGGACCACCAGAAGGGTCCCGGGGGTCCATCGGGTGGGGCCACCTATCCCAGAGGGCCCCATGGCTGAAGTGGGGAAGGGAACCAGCCCCTGGTGGGCTGGTGCGCCCCCCTTGGGCCTCCCCTGCGCCTAGGGTTGGAAACCCTAGGAGTGGGGGGCGCCCCACTTGACTTGGGGGGCAAGTCCCCCCTAGGCCGCCCCCCCTTGAGATGGGATCTCTAGGGGGATGGCGCACCCCCTAGGCCCCCTATATAAAGAGGGGGGAGGGAGGGCAGCCGCACCCCTGCTCCTGGCGCCTCCCTCTCCCTCTGCAACACCTCTTCCTCTCGTAGAGCTTGGCGAAGCCCTGCCGAGATCGCTGCTACTTCCACCACCACGCCGTCGTGCTGCTGTATCTCCATCAACCTCTCCCTCCCCCTTGCTGGATCAATAAGGAGGAGACGTCTTCCCCAACCGTGCGTGTGTTGAACGCGGAGGTGCCGTCCGTTCGGCACTAGGATCATCGGTGATTTGGATCACGACGAGTACGACTCCCTCAACCCCGTTCTCTTGAACGCTTCCGCGCGATCTATAAGGGTATGTAGATGCACTCCTCTATCTCGTTGCTAGATGACTCCATAGATTGATCTTGGTGAAGCATAGAATTTTTTTATTTTCTGCAACGTTCCCCAACAGCAAGGCACGTATTGTATTGTTGCCATCGAGGATAACAAGATGGGTTTTTTTATCATATTGCATGAATTTATCCCTCTACATCATGTCATCTTGCTTAAGGCGTTACTCTGTTTTTAACTTAATACTCTAGATGCATGCTAGATAGCGGTCGATGAGTGGAGTAATAGTAGTAGATGCAGAATCGTTTCGATCTACTTGTCTCGGACGTGATGCCTATATACATGATCATTGCCTAGATATACTCATAACTATGCTCAATTCTGTCAATTGCTCAACAGTAATTTGTTCACCCACCGTAGAAAAGCTATGCTCTTGAGAGAAGCCACTAGTGAAACCTATGGCCCTCGGGTCTATTCTCATCATATCAATCTCTATCACTTTATTACTTGCTTTGTTTTTACTTTGCCTCTTAATTTTCTCTTTGCATCTATCTATCAAAAATACCAAAAATATTATTTATCATCTCTATCAGATCTCACTCTCGTAAGTGATCGTGAAGGGATTGACAACCCCTAATCGCGTTGGTTGCGAGTAGCTATCATTTTGTGCAGGTACGAGGGACTTGTGTGTGGTCTCCTACTGGATTGATACCTTGGTCCTCAAAAACTGAGGGAAATACTTATGCTACTTTGCTGCATCATCCTCTCCTCTTCGGGGAAATCCAATGCAGTGCTCAAGAGGTAGCAAGAAGAATTTCTGGCGCCGTTGCCGGGGAGGCTCACGCAAGCAAGTCAACAATACCAAGTACCCATCACAATCCCTATCTCTCGCATTACATTATTTGCCATTTGCCTCTCGTTTTCCTCTCCCCCATTTCACTCTTGCCGTTTTATTCGCCCTCTCTTTCCCAATCTCCTCCTCTCTTTCCCGTTTGCCTTTTTCCCGTTGCCTTTCTGTTTGCTTGTGTGTTGGATTACTTGTTGGCATGGCGCAAGATAATACCAAATTGTGTGATTTCTCGAATACCAATAATAATGATTTCCTTAGTACTCCAATTGCTCCTCTTAATAATGATGAGTCTTGTGAAATCAATACCACTTTGCTGAATCTTGTTATGAAAGATCAATTCGTCGGCCTTCCTAGTGAAGATGCCGCTACTCATCTAAACAATTTTGTTGATTTATGTGATATGCAAAAGAAGAAAGATACCGATAACAATATTGTCAAATTGAAGTTATTTCCGTTTTCACTTAGAGATCGTGCTAAAGTTTGGTTTTCGGCTTTGCCTAAAAATAGTATTGATTCTTGGAACAAGTGCAAAGATGCTTTTATCTCTAAGTATTTTACTCCCGCTAAGATCATCACTCTTAGGAATGATATTATGAATTTTAAACAACTTGATCATGAGCATGTTGCCCAATCTTGGGAAAGAATGAAATTGATGCTTCGCAATTGCCCTACTCATGGTTTGAATTTATGGATGATCATACAAATTTTTTATGCCGGATTGAATTTTGCTTCTAGAAATCTTTTAGATTCGGCCGCGGGAGGCACGTTTATGGAAATTACATTAGGAGATGCTACAAAATTGCTTGATAATATTATGGCTAATTATTCTCAATGGCACACCGAAAGATCTTCTAGTAAAAAAGTGCATGCTATAGAAGAAATCAATGTTTTGAGTGAAAAGATGGATGAACTTATGAAGATGTTTGCTAATAAAAATACTCCTCTTGATCCCAATGATATGCCTTTATCTACTTTGCTTGAGAATAATAATGAATCTATGGATGTGAATTTTGTTGGTAGGAATAGTTTTGGAAACAACGCTTATAGAGGGAATTTTAATCCTAGGCCTTATCCTAGTAATCCTTCTAATAATTATGGAAATTCCTACAACTACTCTTATGGAAATTTTAATAAGATGCCCTCTGAATTTGAGAGTAGTATTAAAGAGTTTATGAATTCACAAAAGAATTTTAATGCTTTGCTTGAAGAGAAATTGCTTAAAGTTGATGATTTGGCTAGGAACGTTGATAGAATTTCTCTTGAAATTGATTCTTTAAAGCTTAGATCTATTCCTCCTAAGCATGATATCAATGAGTCTCTCAAAGCCATGCGAATTTCCATTGATGAGTGCAAGGAAAGAACCGCTAGGATGCGTGCTTCCAAAGATGCCTTTATTAAAGCGTGTTCTTCCAATTCCTATGAAAATCAAGATGAAGATCTAAAAGTTATTGATGTGTCCCCCATTAAATCTTTGTTTTGCAATATGAATCTTGATGAAACTGAAGATGATCTTCCTTTACCTAGAAGGCGTTTTAAGAATTCGGAGTTTCTAGATCTTGATGATGAAATTGATGAAAGTGGGATTGAAAGAAATAAAACTCTAGATGTTGCCAAACCCACTATTTTGGATCTCAAGGAATTTAATTATGAAAATTGCTCTTTAATTGGTTGTATTTCCTTGTTGCAATCCGTGCTAGATTCTCCTCATGCTTATAGTCAAAATAAGGCCTTTACCGAACACATTGTTGATGCCTTGATGCAATCTTATGAAGAAAAAACTTGAGTTGAAAGTTTCTATCCCTAGAAAACTCTATGATGAGTGGGAACCTACTATTAAAATTAAAATTAAAAATTATGAGTTTCATGCTTTGTGTGATTTGGGTGCTAGTGTCTCTACTATTCCCAAAACTTTATGTGATTTGCTAGATTTCCGTGATTTTGATGATTGCTCTCTAAACTTGCATCTTGCGGATTCCACTATTAAAAAGCCTATGGGAAGAATTAATGATGTTCTTATTGTTGCAAATAGGAATTATGTGCCCGTAGATTTTATCGTTCTTGATATAGATTGCAATCCTTCATATCCTATTATTCTTGGTAGACCTTTCCTTAGGACGATTGGTGCAATTATTGATATGAAGGAAGGGAATATTAGATTTCAATTTCCCTTAAAGAAGGGCATGGAACACTTCCCCAGAAAGAAAATAAAATTACCATATGAATCTATCATGAGAGCCACTTATGGATTGCCTACCAAAGTTGGCAATACCTAGATCTATCCTTGCTTTTATGCCTAGCTAGGGGCGTTAAACGATAGCGTTTGTTGGGAGGCAACCCAATTTTATTTTGTGTTTTTTGTTTTTGCTTCTGTTTAGGAATAAATAATCCATCTAGACTCTGTTTGGATGTGGTTTTATCTTTTAATTAGTGTTTGTGCCAAGTAAAACCTATAGAATAACCTACGATGATAGTTGATTTGATTCTGCTGAAAAACAGAAACTTTGCGCACACGAATATAATTTTGTTAAATCACAGGAACGTCCTTTTACGTTGATTCTTTTTGCTTCTGTTCAATAAACAAATTGTCCAAGACTTCCTATTTTGGTAGAATTTTTAAAGTTCCAGAAGTTTGCGTTAGTTACAGATTGCTACAGACTGTTCTATTTTTGACAGATTCTGTTTTGCGGGTGTTGTTTGCTTATTTTGATGAATCTATGGCTAGTAAAATAGTTTATAATCCATAGAGAAGTTGGAATACAGTAGGTTTAACACCAATATAAATAAGGAATGAGTTCATTACAGTACCTTAAGTAGTTCTTTGTTTTCTTTCTCTAACGGAGCTCACGAGATTTCTGTTGAGTTTTGTGTTGTGAAGTTTTCAAGTTTTGGGTGAATTCTTTTGATGGATTATGGAACAAGGAGTGGCAAGAGCCTGAGCTTGGGGATGCCCATGGCACCCCCAAGATAATCCAAGGACACCAAAAAGTCAAAGCTTGGGGATGCCCCGGAAGGCATCCCCTCTTTTGTCCACTTCCATCGGTAATTTACTTGGAGCTATATTTTTATTCACCACATGATATGTGTTTTGCTTGGAGCGTCTTGTATTATTTGCGTCTTTGCTTCTTAGTTTACCACAATCATCCTTGATGTACACACCTTTTGAGAGAGCCATACATGAATTGGAATTTGTTAGAATACTCTATGTGCTTCACTTATATCTTTTGAGCGTGATAATTTTTGCTCTAGTGCTTCACTTATATCTTTTAGAGCACGGTGGTGGATTTGTTTAAAGAAACTATTGATCTCTCATGCTTCACTTATATTATTTTGATAGTCATTAATAGCATGGTAATTTGCTTAATGTTAATATACTTGGTATTCAAGATATGTGAAACTTTCTTTTGAGTGAATTGGATACTAAGATAAGTTTGATGCTTGATAATTGTTTTGAGATATGGAGGTGATAATATCAAAGTCATGCTAGTTGAGTAATTATGAATTTGAGAAATACTTGTGTTGAAGTTTGCAAGTCCCGTAGCATGCACGTATGGTTAAAGTTGTGTAACAAATTTGAAACATGAAGTGTACCTGGCTTGTGCATCCTTATGAGTGGCAGTCGGGGACAAGCGATGGTCTTTTCCTACCAATCTATCCCCAGCATGCACGTAGTACTTGATTTTTGATGGCTTCTAAATTTTTGCAATAAGTATATGAGTTCTTTTGATTAATGTTGAGTCCATGGATTATACGCACTCTCACCTTTTCGCCTTTGCTAGCCTCTTCGGTACCGTGCATTGCCCTTTCTCACCTTGAGAGTTGGTGCAAACTTCGCCGGTGCATCCAAACCCCGTGATATGATATGCTCTATCACACATAAACCTCCTTATATCTTCCTCAAAACAGCCACCATACCTACCTATCATGGCATTTCCATAGCCATTCCGAGATATATTGCCATGCAACTTCCATCATCTTCATCATGACATACATTACTTTTGTCATATTGCCATTGCATGATCATGTAGTTGACATCGTATTTGTGGCAAAGCCACCATGCATTATTTTTCATACATGTAACTCTTGATTCATTGCACCATCCCGGTACACCGCCGGAGGCATTCATATAGAGTCATATCTTGTTCTAAGTTTCGAGTTGTAATCCTCATGTTGTAATCAATAGAAGTGTGATGATCATCATTATTAGAGCATTGCCCAAAAAGGAAAAAAGAAAAAAAAAAGAAAGGCCAAAAAGAGAAAAAAAAGGAAGGCCCCAAAAAAAGAAAAAGAAAAAAGGGCAATGCTACTATCTCTTTTTCCACACTTGTGCTTCAAAGTAGCACCTTGTTCTTCATGTAGTGAGTCTCATATATTGTGCTTCAAAGTGGCACCTTGTTCTTCATGTAGTGAGTCTCATAAGTTGTCTTTTTATACTAGTGGGAATTTTTCATTATAGAACTTGGCTTGTATATTCCTACGATGGGCTTTCTCAAATGCCCTAGGTCTTTGTGAGCAAGCGAGTTGGATGCACACCCACTAGTTTTTTTTTGTTGAGCATTCATAGCTCTAGTGCATCCGTTGCATGGCAATCCCTACTCTTCATGTTGACATCAATTGATGGGAATCTCCATAGCCCGTTGATTAGCCTCGTCAATGTGAGACTTTCTCCTTTTTTCTCTTCTCCACACAATCCCCATCATCATATTCTATTCCACCCATAGTGCTATATCCATGGCTCACGCTCATGTATTGCATGAAGGTTGAAAAAGTTCGAGATTATTTGAGTATGAAACAATTGCTTGGCTTGTCATCGGGGGTATAGAAGTTGGGAAAATCTTTGTGTGACGAAAATGAAGCATAGCCTAACTATATGATTTTGTAGGGATGAAGTTTCTTTTGCCATGTTATTTTGAGAAGCCATGATTGCTTTGAAGTATTATTATTTTTGTGTCAATATGAACTTTTGTCTTGAATCTTTCGGATCTGAATATTCATATCACAATTAAGAAGATTTACATTGAAATTATGCCAAAGTATCACTCCGCATCAAAAATTCTTTTTTATCTTTACCTACTCGAGGACGAGCAGGAATTAAGCTTGGGGATGCCTGATACGTCTCCAACATATCTATAATTTTTAATTACTCCATGCTACTTTATATACTGTTTTGGACTATATTGGGCTTTATTTTCTACTTTTATATTATTTTTGGGACTAACCTATTAACCGGAGGCCCAGCCCAGAATTGCTGTTTTTGCCTATTTCAGTGTTTCGAAGAAACGAAATATCAAACGGAGTCCAAACGGAATGAAACCTTCAGAAATGTGATTTTCTCACCGAACGTGATCCAGGAGACTTGGACCCTACTCCAAGAAGTGCCAGAGGCGGTCATGAGGGTGGAGGGTGCGCCCCCCTGGGCGCGCCCCCCTACCTCATGGGCCCCCTGTTGCTCCACCGACGTACTCCTTCCTCCTATATATACCTACGTATCCCCAAACAATCAAGGAGGAGCCAAAAACCTAATTCCACCGCTGCAACCTTCTATATCCACGAGATCCCATCTTGGGGCCTGTTCCGGAGCTCTGCCGGAGGGGGCATCCACCACGGAGGGCTTCTACATCAACACCATAGCCCCTCCGATGAAGTGTGAGTAGTTTACTTCAGACCTTCGGGTCCATAGCTAGTAGCTAGATGGCTTCTTCTCTCTTTTTGGATCTCAATACAATGTTCTCCCCCTCTCTCGTGGAGATCTATTCGATGTAATCTTCTTTTTGCGGTGTGTTTGTTGAGACCGATGAATTGTGGGTTTATGATCCAGTTTATCTATGGAAAATATTTGAATCTTCTCTGAATTCTTTTATGTATGATTGAGTTATCTTTGCAAGTCTCTTCGAATTATCCTTTTTGGTTTGGCCAACTAGATTGGTAGTTCTTGCAATGGGAGAAGTGCTTAGCTTTGGGTTCAATCTTGCGGTGTCCTTTCCCAGTGACAGAAGGGGCAACAAGGCACGTATTGTATTATTGCCATCGAGGATAACAAGATGGGGTTTTTATCATATTGCATGAATTTATCCCTCTACATCATGTCATCTTGCTTAAGGCGTTACTCTGTTTTTAACTTAATACTCTAGATGCATGATGGATAGCGGTCGATGAGTGGAGTAATAGTAGTAGATGCAGAATCGTTTCGATCTACTTGTCTCGGACGTGATGCCTATATACATGATCATTGCCTAGATATACTCATAACTATGCTCAGTTTTGTCAATTACTCAATAGTAATTTGTTCACCCACCGTAGAAAATATATGCTCTTGAGAGAAGCCACCAGTGAAACTTATGGCCCCCGGGTCTATTCTCATCATATCAATCTCTATCGCTTTATTACTTGCTTTGTTTTTACTTCGCCTTTTACTTTTCACCTTGCATCTATCTATCAAAAATACCAAAAATATTATTTATCATCTCTATCAGATCTCACTCTCGTAAGTGACCGTGAAGGGATTGACAACCCCTAATCGCGTTGGTTGCGAGTAGCTATCATTTTGTGCAGGTACGAGGGACTTGTGCGTGGTCTCCTACTGGATTGATACCTTGGTTCTCAAAAACTGAGGGAAATACTTACGCTACTTTGCTGCATCATCCTCTCCTCTTCGGGGAAATCCAATGCAGTGCTTAAGAGGTAGCAGGGCCTCTGGCCTGATAGCACTAACCATCACGTGGGCATAGTATGGGCATTCTGCGTCGTATACATCAGCCGAAGCTTAATAGACGTCAGCGACTGAGCGGCGCGCGCTGGGTTGGACTGCGTAAGTACCTGCCTTTTTGAAGGAGGTAGCTAGGTCTGCTCACTGGCCGCATACGCAACGTGCAGGAGTTCCCGGGGAGATGGCCCATGACCCCTGGGGGCATAGGTTTAGTTCGGCGTGCTGACCTCTCTATATTAAGCCTAGGTCGGGTTGCGGCGTATTGTTTGGCCGAGGCCGGACATGACCCAGGAAAGTGTGTCCGGCCGGAGTTAATCGAGCGTGGTGGGTAAGTTGATGCACCCCTACAGGGAAGAAGACATTTATCGATAGCCTGTCCTATGGTAACGGACACTTGGAGTTGTATCCCGATCGATACAACTAGAACTGGGTACTTGAGATGAGAAATGGATATGAGAAATGGATAGTATGGCTCTGGGATTGCTTTCTCGTAGGGAGTCGAGAAAGGATCTCTGATCGAGGTTGATAACACTACTACTACTTTACTTTATGCTACTCTTATCTCTTCTGATGCTGCAAGATGCTTGGAGCTGCTTGAAGATGCTAGTCTTTGACAGGCTAGGCTTTCCCCTTCTCTTCTGGCATTCTGCAGTTCAGTCCACATATACTACCCATTTCATTGACACGGATGCATATGTAGTGTAGATCCTATCTTGCGAGTACTTTGGATGAGTACTCACGGTTGCTTTGCTCCCCCTTTCCCCCTTTCTTCTTCTTTCCGGTTGATGCAACTAGATGTCGGAGCCCAGGAGCCAGATGCCACCGCCGATGCCTACTACTACGTGGAGGCCGCCGACGACCAGGAGTAGTTAGGAGGCTCCCAGGCAGGAGGCCTTGCCTTTTCGATCGATGTTGCTTTTGTGCTAGCCTTCTTAAGGCAAACTTGTCTAACTTATGTCTGTACTCAGATATTGTTGCTTCCGCTGACTCTTGTGTTTTTGAGCTTATGATTCGAGCCCTCGAGGCCCTTAGCTTGTAATATAAAGCTTGTATTATTTTAATTTGTGTCTAGAGTTGTGTTGTGATATCTTCTCGTGAGTCCTTGATCCTGATCGTACACATTTGCGTGTATGATTAGTGTACGATTGAATCGGGAGCGTCACAATCCCGCAACTAACTCATTAGTCACAATGCTTGCAAGGCTTATAGTGATGTGCATTACCGAGAGGGCCCAAAGATACCTCTCCGATACTCGGAGTGACAAATCATAATTTCGATATATGCCAACTCAACAAACACCATCGAAGACACCTGGAGAGCATCTTTATAATCACCCAGTTACGTTGTGACGTTTGATAGAACACTAAGTGTTCCTCCGGTATTCGGGAGTTGCATAATCTCATAGTCATAGGAACAAGTTATGAAGAAAGCAATAGCAATAAACTAAACGATTATCGTGCTAAGCTAACGGGTGGGTCAAGTCAATCACGTCATTCTCTAATGATGTGATCCCGTTCATCAAATGACAACTCTTTGTCCATGGCTAGGAAACTTAACCATGTTTGATTAACGAGCTAGTCAAGTAGAGGCATACTAGTGACATTCTGTTTGTCTATGTATTCACACATGTATTAAGTTTTCGGTTAATACAATTCTAGCATGAATAATAAACATTTATCATGATATAAGGAAATATAAATAACAACTTTATTATTGCCTCTAGGGCATATTTCCTTCAGACACGATGGAGACGTATCACTTAGCGAAGCGCTGTCGATGCTCCACCATCACCATCACCACCACGGCATCGTGTTGGTTTTGATCCCATCTACTTCTCCTCTCCCGCTTGCTGGATCAAGAAGAAGGAGATGTCATCGAGCCGCACGTGTGCTAAACTCGGAGGTGCCGTCCGTTCGGCACTAGATCGGTTGGATCGTGATAGGATCACAAAGAGTACGACTACATCAACCGCGTTGATAAACGCTTCCGCTTGGTGATATATAAGAGTATGTAGATGCTCCCCCCCTCTCGTAGCTATGCATCTCCATGGATAGATCTTGCGTGTGCGCATAATTTTTTTGTTTTTCATGCAACGTTCCCCAACAATGAGCTCCAGCGACGAGATAAGCCTCCATCTTCTCTGATGCGACACGACAACCAACCCGTGCCCTCCTTCTTTGACAGTTCCACATCTAGCGCCAATTATTTTATCACTGTGTTGTACTTTGGGTAATTAGGACTGCCCGAACCCAAATTTTCGGGCGCCCGAATTGTGTGGTAGCT
The DNA here is from genome assembly GCF_018294505.1 of Triticum aestivum. Classification (NCBI taxonomy): domain Eukaryota; kingdom Viridiplantae; phylum Streptophyta; class Magnoliopsida; order Poales; family Poaceae; genus Triticum; species Triticum aestivum. The sequence goes on from NC_057798.1 coordinate 524,576,419, forward strand.
ATTTTTTTCTAGAAAATTTAGGATGCCAATTTACCCGCCCCAAATTTTTGGGTAAAGTTGAACGCCCATGCTGAGATGGAGGGGGAAGGGATATGGTTGACTTTTTTGTGGGAGGTGAACGACACGAGAGGGGCGTGAAAACGTTTCACAGGTTGCCTCTACGTCGCGTGCGCGCGGTGCCTATGTGTGTGAGATTTTCGCGGCGGCGCAGAGCCTCGTTTGGAAGGAATATTCCCAGCACCCGGGTAGTAATATTCTTGCTCACTCACGAACCAAACGACTAGCGTCCAGGCAAAAGATAGCTACCCTTGTTCCAGGTGAGATAGCCCAGCAACCAAACGCACTAAATCAAAGAACCTCACTTCCATTCCTTCGATTTTTCTGTACTTTTCTTTCAAAATAAAATGCAGATGAATCTTCAGAGAAAAATCCTAAAAAAATCTAAACCTACAAATGAAACGATCAACATAGTTTCTTTCCCTCTTTAAATTAATTAAAGAACCCTCACTTCCCGCACACCAACAATTGAATAGTATTCAATAGTTTCCATTCCTATGATTTACCTACACTTTCCTTTCTCGTTCCTATGTTTTATATCATTCCAATGATACATTTTACCCGCGTTCCAAACAGCACCCAGGGCCAGTTCTTTTGTGGCCCCTCCATATCTTCCAAGAAAATCTGGCAAAAAGAAAATGATATCTTCCGCGAAAAGATTCACCCCTCGCCCGGGACCCGGGGGTGTCAGCCTCCGCAACCCGGCCGCGCCCCCCGCCGTGCTACACACAAACCAGTATAAAAGGGGCTGCTACGGTCACGCGCCTGCATGCACCAGCACCAGTACCTTTACCAGACCTGACCCGACCTGCAGCGGAGGCCCCACCTCCCCCCCCGCGGTGCCCGTCACGAAGCCGGTTCCCTGACGGTGCCGCGAAGGCCGTATCCGACCCCAATGGAGGCAGAGTACCCCCAAATAAACCCTCTCCTCCTCTGCTCCAGGCGCCGGAAAAGGGAGGAGGACGAGGGAGGGCTCGAGCTGCTGCTGTCCATGGATCTCGACGAGGAGGAGACGCGCTCGGAGCAGCAGGCGCCGCCTCGGGTTCCGGTACATCTCCCCTCCCTACCTCCCTCCCGCGCCTCCGTCTCTTGGGTTTCTTGGGCGAGTTCTTGGCGGGGTGGAGTTCTTGGCGGGATGGGCACGGTGAAGGCCGCGCGATCTTGGGTGTGGGGCGGAGTTCTTGGCGGCGGGATGGGCGGGGTAAAGCGAGGATTTGCTCCTGGGATCGGGCGGTGGGCGCGCTCTTTCCGGATTCTTTGCGTGGGGGTTAGCATCTTAGCGGGGCGTTCTTGGCTGGAAAGGGCGCCGCGATGGTGCGCTGGTTCGTGGGCATTGGCGCGTTGTGCTAGAAATTGCAGTTCTTGATGCTTCTTTACTCGCCAACTTTGTGTATGGAGTGATTCTTTACTTGTACACCCGCATGATGGGTGATTGGGGAATCCGCCTGGCTGGAAGTATACCTTGCGGAAGACGAGTTCTTTGACCTAGGTTTTAATCCATGGGTTCTTTCAAATAAGGGTTCGTCTTTATTGCTGTTGGCAGCACGAGATTTCAAGGGGGGAAATAGGCTCCGTAGATCTGTTAAGGTCCAAAGATTTTGTAGATCCCAGCAAAGGAAGTGCCTGTTATTGTTTCTTTGTGTGAGATTCTTGCCAACATACTTGAAACTGAAGGATTAGCGTTTACCACGGTATGTTGTAGCCTCTAGGTTTGCATTTGAGAGATTCTGTCTGTATGAACATTGATGGCCATGAGAGGTTTAGGTGCCATCTGTAGCCTCGTCTACATGAAGCTCTTTATGTTCTTACAATGCCTTGCTCGTGCTAGGCGTGTATGGTTATCGGTTGATTGGCAGAAAAGCAGTACTGTATCTTGGGAGAAGTTTGGAGGGAGGCTGCCAGGTGCTCTGCAAAACACCGTAATGGCTGAAACCTACATGCTGTCAACTTGTTATTGACAACATCAATACTCTTTTGTTTTCCTTCTGATAGATGCTCAATTATTCGTAATTGTGTGCCCTCTGGTGTCAAATATGATTGAGAGATGTCTTTGAACTTCAGAAAGACGTCTATGGTTTCATCTGGAATACATTTTTGTGCCGTATTTTTTCTCACATTGATCCTTTTTCGAATAAGCACCCATGATTATTAGTCTTTAGACTTTTCTGCTCAGGCCGTTGGTTTATACTTTGTGTCCAAATCATCGATAGGTTGATAATTATATGAAGTGTAAAACAATCAGTCGTAGCATTTGTATTCATCTGCCCATGAAAGACTGTTCTTCTTTGGTCAGAACCTCTGTGTTTATGATTTTCCATGAATAGAAAAGTAAAACGTAAAATGAAGTCTGACAACTACATTTTCTTCAAAATCACAGGACAAGCTGAAAGCAGTGTCACAAGAGCTTGGACATGACATCCGGATATTTACAAGCACAACATTTGAGCTAATGACTAGCAAATTGTCCAAGGCAGATCAGGGTAAATCTTTTTACTTACTTTTGCTTTACTCAATTCTATTATGTGTCTTTATGGTAATTGCATTGTGACATGAAAGCATGATTCATGCAGAGGAAGACGATGACTTTTATGAGCTTCAGCCTAGTGATTATTACAAGTTGATTTCAAATAGGCTTGCAGGTTACTTAAATACTCTCTTAATATTGTCTGGGAACATTTACATTTATTACTTAAACATCCTACTTGGCATTGTCCAAGCTTTCTAATTTCTTAACTGTAACCATGTTTAAAATTTGACACCTTGCAGAACAATCGAAAGTTCTGAAGACTCGTAAAATAAGGGAAGCAGAACTTGCTGCTCAACGAGCAAGGCTAACAAAGGTAGGAAAGAATATGATGCACTATGCTATTGTTTAATTATTATGATTATGTAGGAGTGGCATAGCCCTTGTACTAATACTACTTTTCATCTTCTAGCTCATTGTATTTTGCTTATTGATTTTATCTAGCCTTATGTTAACAGTACCTCCGGACATGTTCTATGGGAAAATTTGTTTCGTAGAATAAATATATCTGCAAAGTCTAGCTGCTGGCATGTGAAATCCTATGAAGAAATACTTCAAATGATGCACATAGTTTGGATTATTTATATTTCAAAGTAGCTTCTTTTGCCTTTCCTTATTAATTCAGATTACTAATTTAGTAGTAGAAAGTTCCCTGTCTCATCCTCATTTAATTGGTTTATTTGTCCGTCCCTCTCTGAATCTAGTTTCAGGGCAAATTCCATTTTGTTGCTAACCTTCTTAACTGTAGGCAGTGGCGAGGGTTCGATTCCCTGATGGTTACATTCTTGAGGCTGAGTTCCATCCATCAGAGACGGTACATAGTCTGGTGGATCTTCTCATGAAAGTAATTGCTAGAAAAGACCTGCCATTCTATCTTTGTAAGTCCCACTTCTCTTTTCAGATGATGTAGAGTTTGACAAGTAATATTTTCCTCTCCTCGTTTCCTGTTCACCAGTTCCTTTTATTTCACCCTGGTTCGGTTAAGATTGGCTCAGTGTTACCAATGATAAAACATTTGTGTATGAGTAGCAAACGTATATGTTGACAATCATGACAAACAGGAAAACAACTAGTGTCCTATAAATAGTTCGATGGTCTAGCATCATGTGAACAAAATTTCAGTGCTCTGAGCAAAGGGTTTTACATATTTTTATTAATCGATTGTTATGAAGTGCTATAAATTAATCAAAACAGTTTGGCATGCAACTATTCACAGCACCGACTTGTTGAGCTCCCAAGTACCCAAATGTGAAAGTGCTCTGATTGTGTGGTCTTTTGACAAGCTTGGTCACATTATCGTTTTCTTGTGCCCTTGATTTGAATATCACCAGTGTCCAAATTGTTGTCAGCTTGATGTTGCATGTTTTAGATAGAATATCTGCCCTGGAACCCATATTCCATATTACCTTTGCTTGAACTTGTAAAAGTCTGAGGATCCTCTAGTATCCATCAATTGAACTTTTCAGTTTTCACTTGGGATTTTCATAGATCATCTGTAGTCGTGTATTAGAGATGTACCAGTTACAACATCTTAATATCATTTTTATTGACTCCACAACAGACACAGTTCCTCCAAAGAAGCGAATAATGGACACCTCGCAGGACTTCTACACAATTGGCTTTGTTCCTGGAGCTAATGTCTTCTTTTCTTATGATCTGCCAGAAGGTATGTATTATCTTAAAAACTAGCATCATGACGAGGAAATAAGCTATATTTACTTCTTAGCTTGAGTTTTATAGCATTTTATTTTTGCATGTCTTGACAAAAATGCATTTTCCATGTATATAAAGTTGTGTTTCTGGTGCATTCAAAGACGGTCACACATCATGATTACCTATTCTATTTCAGCATTTGACTCTTGTTAGTCATATGCATATTCATGAGCTTGCCATAGGGCATTGAACAACGCAATTCATTCTTGTTAATGTTAAATCAATGTTGTTGGTTCAGATATCGACATGTTTTTAGAGGTATTCACGTGTGGCATGCAGGGTCGGAGTTAAATACAGATGCTGTAAAATCCGGACCATATCTCCGTGAAGAAATTCGAACTTTGGATGGACTGTCACTTCAGTCGGAACCTTCTGACCAACCTGATGATTCAAAGACAAATTCTGATTCAGCTCATCAGTCTTATGCATTCCAATCTGATTCTGCACCAGCAGCAGCAAATAAGAAATCAGCCAAACCAAAGTGGTTCAAAAGGTACAGTTGCTTCTAGTGTCTTAGTGTTAGGAAAGATCATTTGAATTTTGTTCATAATTGATCAGCTTTGTTAATGTTGTTGATGAATAGCCAACCATTTCTTGGGTTTTGTGCTGGATTAAATGAAACCATCATTTTATTGCTGACTTGTCCCTTTGTAGAGTTTTATTTAGAACGAGGTAGTTCATAGAGAAGCTAATAAAATTATCCCAACAACAGTCTAACTGTGAGGATAGTCCATTAATATATAAAAAAAATCCTCTCCAGATAGTATTAACAACTGAGCAATGAGCTAGTTTTAGGAGCTCACTGAATTATCTGCAGAATGATAGCTTTCCAAGTAGTAGCATTTTACTTGCTAATTACACAGATGTGGAAGTAGCTAGTTGCAGGTTCGTATGTGTTGACACAAATATGCCAGAAGAATATTCTCTGTTGCCTGCTTGCACCTTTTTCTGCTGGAGCATCCTTTCTTTTGTGCTAGATAATGACAGTCTATCTAACCTTTTGCAGGTGAGAGCATCAGAGCGTCAATAGTGCAGCACCAGCGCGCAATAGCACTTGATTAGGCCTCTCAGCAATCCCAATGCATGATTGATCAGATTTCATGGTTCAACGACTTCAGCCATGCCGCCGTAGTAGGACAATTCATCCTATGTTGCATAGGAGTTGTCGAACCGTCGGAATTAGATCTCATATGTTCCTGGTGGTAGCATGTAAATTTGGCGTGTCAAACTGCTTTGTTGGGTGGGTATTGGTTAACCCACCTCTCAGATATCTGTAAAAGGCCCCATAGAAACGGAGGAAATGACAGGGCCCATGTTGTTTATACTGATATACAGTAGCATCTTCGTGGGAAGATGGCTTGAGTTGACCGGAAAATTACCAATAAAGCATGTTGGCTTCAAACTTTAGTTACTACTCCTGTTTGCATTATGTTATCCTGTTTGCGCGGGATGATGTCATCGCTTTGTTTTGCTTTTCTGCAGCAAATTCTTATGATGTTCCCTCGTGAGAAACTAGTAAAGATTATGAGTGTTGCAGCGATGGTAAGTCGCAAAGTAGCATGCATTTTCAGTGGCCAGTGGGCGTGGGGCAGCAAGATGGTGCTGAGTGGATGCTTTTGACGGGAAGGTCTAAAATATCTGCATAATCGCAGCCTCACAGGCTTAGTGTATTTGCTAATAACATAAAATATCTCCCTCGTTTCGCTAAGGGACACACGGGGCTGCTATGGATGAGAGGCGGCTGCTTTGCCAATGTCCCTGTCGCCGGATGCTTCTGCTCCAGGCCAACTTCACCACGACTTCAAATGGATGTCCGGTTTGGCTGGATTTTGTCCTTTTGAGGCGGCAATGGGTTCGCCCATCCCTTTGAGGCGGCAATGGGTTCGCCCGTGTTTGTTCTTGTCTGTTGGATCGTGCGTGCACCTACCGCGCGGTCGCACCCCAAATCATGTCCGTGTTGGATCGTGCGTGCGCCTACCGCGCGATCGCACCCCAAATCATGTCCGCATTGGACGTGATTAAAAAACAAACAGAAAAACGTAAATAAAATGACTAAAAAAGTAAATAAACACGGTTAAGAAAACATAAAACATTAGTTAGGGGTCACGGCCACAAAACGGCCGAGTTTAACAGTTCACTTAACGGTCTAGTGCTATAATTAACATAAAAAAACGCCGCCCGCACGTTCCTGCCGCGTCCCTCGATGCCATGGCCGTCGTCGTCTTCAGTGTCCGTCGGTGTCGTCGTCGTCGCTTACGAGGTCGACGTAGGCCGGCGGCGTCCAGAGGTGGGACGGCGGCGCGTGGTACACGGGGGCGGGCTGGAAGGCCGGAGGTGCCTGCACCACCTCCTCCCGTGGCGAGGCCTCCCGCTCCGGTGACCGCGGCGGCGTGGGGCACCAGTTCACGCTCCCCATGGCGTCGGCCATCTCCGGAGCTGTGCACGACCAGCTCCACTGCTGGCCCACCAGATCCGGGTGGAACGCGGCCACCGACGCGTCCTCCATCGCCTCCTCCGTCGCCACCATATCCAGCTCGGGGATGGCAACGTCGCCGGCCGCAGAGAGGGCCATCGTCTCCTCTAGGCCCCGCCATTGGCGCTCATCATGTGTGTTCATGGAGTCCTCCATGACACGCTGCATGAGCCGGGCCTCCTCCGCTGTCATGCGAGGAGGTGGAGGTGGTGACGGAGACGGGGAAGGCGACGGCGTGGGCGTGAGGCCGCGCACCTGTGTACGCCCGCGCACCTCCCGACGTCGTGCCGGCGAAGTAGGACGCGCGGAGCGTGTCGTGCTTGTCCTGGAGCCAGGTGCCTCGGGGGCGTACCTATTGTCGAAGTAGAGGTCGTCGGGGAGGAGGCGGCGGCGGCGCTCGATCTCATCGCGGCGCACACGGCCGCTCGTTGGCACCGGTGGGATCGGGACCCGGTCGGCGGAGAGGTGCCAATTGTTGGGGAGGTGGACGTTACTCCACGGGACCGGCGTCCTCGTCTCCCAGTAGCGCCGGCACACATCGACACTGAGGTACTGCCGGTCGCGCTCGCCGGTGGGCCTAGGGGCGATGGTGAAAGGGGCAGGCACGGGGGCGATGCGGCCTCCTTTTTCACAGAGCAGCGGCGGCGTTCCGACGAGGAGCCAGCCTCGCGGTCGTGCTTCCCCTTGCGGCCGTAGTCCCACAGGCCCATGGCTGCGAGGCGGCCAGCCGGCGAGTTCGAGGCCAGGGTTTGGGAGTGGCGGGTTTCGAGGAGGCCGCAGGATGGAGTGGGGAGTGTGGACGACGATCGGTCCACGACTTCCGCATTTAAGAACGACCGTGATGTTTCCCTGGGCGGATGACAGGCGGGCCCGGCCACGCGTGCGCATTAATGTTGGCGGGTAGAAGGTAGGTGGTCGCCTGCCACGCGGCCCCGACGCAGACGAGCGCGTGTCTGTTTGTTGTCCGCCGCGACCCAAAACCGGCGCATGTTTGCGCTTGAAATGGTCGGTCCGGACACAAAACGGACAGGATGGGTTCGGGCCGTCGCGCGCAGAGCCGACCGGTTTGTCTATTTTACCACAAACGGACGGGATCGGACGGGATGGGATCGCGCGGTGGAGTTGGCCTGACTGCATGGTTATTTGCTGGAGTAGTACTATACTGAGCATCGAAAGAAGCAGTTTTGTTACCCGAGTGACAAGTTGAGGTTGGAGCGATCCGATCTGATACACATGTGATGTGGCTGGTTCATCTCCGTTGACTTGCAGCTTAGTTCGCAAACGCAAGTAAAAAGGTCTCAGTCCCAGGGTGACCCTTGTTGAGCTCTCGAGCTGTGCATTCTTGACCATGACCCGGAAACAAATGTTTTTCCGGAAGTGAAACAAATGTTTTTCCGGAAGTAAAAGGTGATGACATGGGCCTCATGTTGTAACACATCTCGAAGCTGACTGTGATATGCCGCGCAGAAAGAAGAAAGAAAGAAAGAAAGAAAGGGGTGTGGAGACGATGTCTGAACCTTGGACCGGCACTGACTCCAGGGCTTTGCTGTTTCTCTTTCTCGGGTATGAAATGAAACAGGGGTTGGTTGGAGGAGTACGAAGATAGCCGCCGGACAAACTACACCGACTCCTCCGTTCCGTCTTCCGTGGCTTTCCCTTTACCCGGTCCTAGTCAAACGCGTGGGCCGCCTCCACGTACCGGTTTTCCACCTGACATCGACCGCGAGCTAGAAACAAATCTACCCGCTTTTCCCAATTCAAAACCACTGTCAATGAAAGGAACCGTCTAATTCTACAGCAGGTTTCTTCACTTTCCGAGAGCAATTTTCCCCGTCAATTTTTCTCCCGAGAGCAATATACCGGTGCAGTGCTGCGTGATCTGGGGTTCAGACTTCAGAAACGGACAAAAAACAACCACGTGTTCGTCCCCCACTCTTCATCCCGGGAATACTTTGCGCGGCAGACGACTGGACGAGACGAGGAGCATGTGCGAGTGCGACCCATTGGTTGGCCCTAGACAACGAGGCAGACCAGCGCCCCTCTTCTCTCTTCAGCCAAACCCAGATCGGATCCTTCTATTCTATCGTGTTGATCGAGGACGCATACGTCTGACCGAGAAAAAGAAATTATATTTCATTTCAGTTCAGTTCAAGTACTCCTACACACGTGACCCGTGCGGACCTCGCTATGCATGCATTTTCGATCTCATCTGCCCCGTCCACAACCACAACCACAACCGCAGCGGGCTCTTTTATTTGCAGCAACTTGACAGACGTCGTCGCGCTACGACGATCCGTATCGCGATGTTGGTGCACAGATCTGGTCGAAAATGTGATCTGGAATGGTTTTCTTTGTCAAGTGGGAAAACGCATCGCACGTGTCGCGAGTGGTTACGTCGTCCCATCATCGAAGCGGATGACAAGCAAGTAAACCCCTGATCTGATCGCCGCAGTTCGTAGGAGCAATCCGACGAGAAAGCTACCGCTCGGTGAGATAATAAGGGCCTGTTTGATTTTAAATAAGTCACTAACTTATAAGTCGAAAAGTGAAAAAAGTAACTTATTTTGTCAAATAGGTCTAACTTATAAGTCACCCCAACTTATAAGTCATAAGTTGCTTCACCTCAACTTAAAACTTATAAGTCATCCCCTTTTACGTAGGTCCCACCATTTACATGATGTGGATTGGTGTAAAAAGGTGTAGTCAGGTGACTTATAAGTCAGGTGACAAGTCACGCCTGTTTGGTTGTCACCTGACTTATAAGTCAGGTGACTTATTGGAACCAAATAGGCCCTAACAACTCCACATTATCTATGTACCTCATAAGAAATGTTTTTTTTAGCACAAGAAGCTAAAACTTCAAACAGTGCACGAAGCACTTGGGAATCATCGTCACGCCTATTGCAATTATTGCGTCTGTGTCATGTGTCGTCTAAACTTACTTAACAATGAAATCATATATAAGCTTTGCATATTCACGAAAAGAGAACACTTGAGAATCCGATGTTTGATTTCTCTTCCCAAGTATTTTCATAGTACTATGGTTTGACGAATTCTATACTATAGGGGCCCATTCGGTTTGGATGAAATCAAAACGTAGGAAGTAAATTCTAAGAAATTGACTTTGCCTCGTTCCTATGCGCAAAATAAGTTTTGAGTGGATCTGTAGTTTCTTTCAAAAACACAGGAAATAAGTAGTACTCCTACGAAATTCTTTTACGCATTTCCTACAAACCAAATGCATATATAGAAAAGTTTCTTTCAAATCCTTGTTCCTATGTTTTTCCTATGAAAATCCTCCAAACCGAACGAGCCTAAGAGCATCTCAGCCGTTAGCCTTCCCCCCCCCCCTCCCCGCTAGAAAAAAGCGCCGGTTGGGGGCGAACCGACGATATTTTCGGCGTGGGGGGCGATCGGGTTCCCAGCCGCCGCCCCCAGGTCGCCCCGAGACGCCCTTTTGCAAATATTTTTAAAGACAAAATCGGCCAAAATTTGGCAAACACAACATAGATTCGGCGATATTTAGGCGTTCCACAGTTTTTTTTTGCATATTGAAAACATAATTTACTAAAAGAAAAAAAACTGCTGCTGCCGCGCCTACAGGCCGAAGAGCTTGCTGAAGGCGTCGTACTCGCCGTCGTCGTCGTCCTCCTTCTCCTTCTTCACTCCGCGGCCGTCCCTGCTGGACCCCTGCCCGGGGTCGCCCTAGCGAACTGGTTTGGCCGGCGGCAGCGCGTCGTCATCGCTGTCCTCGAGGACGATGACGCCTCCCTCGCCGCGGCCACTGCGACGAGCAGCGATCTCCTTTAGGGCGCGGCGCTGGCGCTCCATCTCCAGCCGGGCCCAAAACTCCCGTGCCCACTTCATGGCGGCCTCGTCGTCGAGCGCATCATCGTGCTCGCTTTTCACGGCAGCGAGCCCCGACTCCGTTTTCGGCTTGACGAGGCGGGAGTTAGGAGTCGAGGAGGAGGCACGACCGCCCTCGTTGAAGACGAGGGCGGTGCCGCGGGTGCGCCGACCGAGCGGCGTTTCCACGAGCTCGACCTTGATGCTGACGAGCGCCGGCGATCCAGAGGAGCGGGAGGAGGAACGGGAAGAGGAGGAGGAGGACCCGCCCAGCATGTGCCTCGGCAACCACGGGCTGCCACTCCGGCGGGGGGCCGGGGCCGGGGCCGCCGGGTACTGGAGCGGCGGATTGTTGCCTCCCTCGAGGTACTCGAGGACGGCGTGGAGCGTGCGGCCGGGGACGCCCCACCACAGGCGGCAGCCGTCGCTGTTGCGCCCCCTTACCATCGGCGAGTTGTTGGTGGAGGCAAGCCGCTCCTCCTGCCGGCGTTCGAAGTACGCCACCCAGTGCGCGTGGTCGTCGGTGGCATACTCCGGGAGGTCCCGCTCCTCCTCCGTCAGCGAGGCCCGAACTCGGTCGATCTCGGCGTGGAAGTAGCCGAGGTGGTCGACGTCAGGCCGCGGAGGGACTGGGACGCCCCCGACGCCGAGCCTCCACCGCCCCGGCATGCGCATGTCGGGCGGCGTCGGGTAGTTCGCCTCGTGGAGGAGGTTGGCTTCCCACTCGTGCAGGTGGCGGCGGCCGAAGCCGTTGGCCGCCGCTCCATCGCCGGGGAACCGCTCTCCCATCGACGGGGCTTGCGCGCGATGGCTAGACAGGGAGAGAGGGGAAGAGAGATCGTCGGCGGCGAGAGAGGGGCTGCGGGGCGAGTGCGTCCACCGGCGAGGGAGGGGGGAGGCAAACGTGTGTACGCGTGGCGGGAGAGGACGCGTCGCCGCACTGCGCCACCCGTGAGGAATCAATGGAAGGCTGACCGGCGTCAACCTTGGCATTGATTCCCCGCGGGAAACCAAGGCAATGAGGGCGACGATGCGCGAAGGTCGCTGACTCGGCGGGCCCGCTGTTCTTTCGCACCAAAAACGATTTCCCCTTGTCCGGCCTGGGTCGGCCGGCGCCAGTTCCGGCCCTAACCGACGAAAATTGGCATCTTGAAACACAACTGGGCCGTTTTTCAACGTTGACGCTAAAAATTGATCTAGGGACTGTTGGGGACGCAGCTGGAGATACTCTGAGTTGCAGTTTCGAGACCGGCAGATTGCGCCACCATCCACGACGAACTAGTAATCATTTTCCTTCTCCCACACAAAAATCTGCCAAAATATACCAGCTAGTCAAAACAATCACGGCTCCAGCATTAATGTGCGGTTTCTCTCTGGATTACCAAGTCGCTGTGATGAACAGTGAACTCGTGTCCTGCCTACAGGACACCGCACATGAAGAAACGTCGTTGTTTCAGCCGCTGGAATAGTGTTCATGTGCAGCCACAAGTGTGGAGAAGAACATCTCGCACAAAGAAATAACATCATTGCGAAGAACAAGGCACTCAATCGTCAGCAACCTTTCGAACCGAGCGATCCAAACGCATTTTGTCTTTGAACACCGTATCTCATCTGGCCGCGGAGCAGTCTGGACATTCGTTTTCTCGCAAACCGAACACAAATAAGGACGAGTTTTGCAGGCGTCCTGACCGTTGCCACGTACGTGTCTGCCATCCCGGACCCACCGGAAAATTATCCTGTGCCCGCGCCCTCTCCCGCGCGAAGCAGTTCCAGCACATTCATGCCGCTCAGCGCTGCTCGAAAGCACCAACACTACATCAATGTTGGTTTAGAGCGGACGTGACTTCTCACTAGAGCCGACATTGAAGCGGCGCACTGGCCGAGAACGCCGCCTGGTCTCCTTGTATGTTTCAATGCTGGAGACGCGTGACCGTACGAGACTGGACGGCTATGCACTACATTCATACTAGATCCCGCCTGTCCGCCTGCTGACATTAAACCGGCTCGAAGACCGGAAAACCCACTCCGATGCCCGCATTGACACACCACGCCGTGTGTCCCGGCCGATTTCCTCTATTTAAACGATGTCTCCTTGCCCGACGCGACCAACACGAATGCACCACGTCCGCCATGACCGCGAGATCTAGAGCTATGTGGGAGAGCCTCTTGACGGAGCAGAAATATGAGTTGGTCGGCACTGCTACCGGCTGGCAGACCCGTCGTGCATGACGAACTAAGGCAAGCTTGTCATCTAGCTCACTGGAGGTTAGGGACGAGGACCAGACGATGGAGGAGGCGTCCGACGATGAGCTAGCACCCCTGCACTTGAACGCCGTCATGGCGGAAGAGCAGTCGGCGACGCATGTGTCGGCGTTCCGGCATGCGGGGGATGAGCGATGCTACAACCTATAGTTCCTCGACGAGATTGGCTAAGGGGAAAATCGATGGCGAGCAGACCAAAGACAAAGTCGTCACGACCATGGCCGTGGAGGATCCAGGCTTCCCGGATGAATAGCGGGCGTCGTATCAGTCCATGCATAACTCATGTGGGGTCCGCTGCGAGCGATGGAGTCTGCGCGTCCTGCTGGCGGAGAGAGACGTCCTGTTCACGGAGATCAATGCGACAACAGACGAAGAGGAGGCGCAGACGATCGCAGACGTTGCCAGCTCCACGATGGTCGTGAATCCACCACGGTTCGCGCCCCGCCGCCACGACCACGAGGTCGACACATCCATGTTTGACGGTGTCGACAAGGCGGATTTCGATGAGGAAGAGTAGGACATGGGAGCCACCACGGCTTGGGTTCTAGGAAGGACACTTCTATTCTTTTCCTTCGTCTACATCACTTCCCAGGGTTCACGGTCGGCGAGTGAGTTTGCTTGACATGGGGAAGACATGAGGTGGGACACAGACTCCCCCACCACAAGCGATCATTCAAACTATGTTATAAAGACTCATCCACTTTTGTTTAGTTGAAATATGTCGAAACTGCAATGACTCTAGTATGGTTTAAAAAAAACATCCAGTTTGCATGATATTTGTCCGATTTGTTCAAATCTACTTTGAAATGTATGAGCATGGTTGGATGGACGCCTTCTATATCACTGTCCGCGGACGTGTCCATGAATATATACGATGTTCATTTTAAGGGTACACTTTGGAGATGCCCTAAGTATGCAAGCCATCGAGCCCGGTAACGTGCCCTCTTTTACACGAGAAATTACAATTCGCTAGACTATATGGAAAAGATGAGGGAGTGGTTTGATAAGTCAATCTTAGGTCCGTCATGTAGTTTAGAGAAGACAATAAAATGATGTGTAATTGGTTATTTTCTAATCTTATCTATAATAACAAGATATCCCTAAATATGTGGCGAGACATGTTGTTGTGGAGAGATTATATTTTAATTAAAGAAAACAAACCTTTTATTCTGGTTTGTCTTTCCTCCATCATAGCATTTATCTTACGTGACACTTCTAAAACAACACCATTGCACATGCCCTAGTAACATCCTTTTTATCACTTATATATACTATCATAATTTGTTTATGTGAATGTTTATTTGCAAACATTTTCGCTAGTGACACATCATAACTAGCAAGCACAGAGTTTCTGTTATTTTTTGTTGAAAAAGGACCCGTGCAGGCAAACAAGTTAAACTTGGGATATATCATCTAACATACTAGATGATGCCCCGCATTACCGGCTTACCGCAGGAATTGTTTGCAATATAGTATAATTAGATTTGGTTATATGGATATGAATATTTAGATTAATAATATAAGAACTAAAACTAAACAAAGAACCATGCATGCAAACAAAGTTAAACTTTGGATCGATCATCTAACATACTAGATGATACCCCCGCATTACCGCGGGAATTGTTTGCAATATATCACAATGAGATTTGGTGATATGAATATGTATATTTGGATTAATAATATAAGAACTAAAACTAAAAATACATATGATTATGGCATAACTATAAAATATTTATTGAATATGAGTAGCATAATATAATTAAAATATTTGAGTCCTTTGCTAGTTTGCATGCATGATTGTAGGTTGAGGTGGCATCTATATATGAATATTGCATAATTATAGAATATTTATTGAATATGGGTAGCATAGTATAATTAAAATACACTACAAAAATACACTTCCGTGATGATACGTGTTTATCACAGTAGGTCACATTTTCTGTCATGCATGTACATCCATGACGATTTTATGATAGAATCAAGATAGTCATACCTGTGCTGTCGTATAAGTGTTCCATGACATTACCAAAATTATCATCACGGAAGTGTCCACTTCGCGTGTCATAGAAGTGCTTTTGTCAAGGGTGACCGACATGTGGCATCCACCGTAACGGAACGCCGTTAAGCTATTGAGTCCGATTTTGGATCCGATAACCCGTTAACAGCCCCGACCAATGGGGATTTTTCACGTGTAAAATCATCATTGGCTGGAGGAAACACGTGTCGGCTCACCGTTGGGATAGATGTCATCCACTCATTGGACCGAAGGCGCCTATGATACGTTGACACGTGGCACGACCCAACAAAGGCACATTCCTGTGAAAAGGCCAGCCCGTTTGACTTGGTCAAAAGGTGGAGGACCGCCCCACGGGAAGCCTGTTAACGGCATGTTCGCATATAGCTCATTTACAGCCTGCTAACCCAGGGTCCGTTATGACCTATTCGAATTAGGCCCAGTAGCGTCATCTGGGCCGTCCAATATGATTCCAGCCCGTTTTAAGTTCCGGCCCATGTATGGCCCATGACGTCTTTCGGCCCATATGAGGTCCTTTGTAACTCTTGGCCCATTAACGTCCCGTAGTGAAACTGGCCCGTAATAAACAGTGTATCACTTTATACCCATTAACAACCCGTTATTTCATTGGGCATTTTGCAGCCCATGTTATCTTTTGGCCTTCTCAGGACCCATTTATTCTTGAGCTCATTTCCAGCATTCGGTTACTTACGGCCCGTTACTGTCATTTTCTGCTTGTGGGCCAAATTCAGCCCGTCGTTACAGTCGGCCCGTTTGTGGCCCGTTAATATGTTGGGCCGTTTTTATAGCGTCATCAAATACGGCATATTAACGACGACCCATTATGGTCCGCCCATGAACGGACGATTCCAACTCTAGCCCGTTTATGGCCATAATGCGGTATGTTACTGGCTCATGTTTGGCCAATCGATCATATGGCCCGTATAAGGCCCATTGATGATATGGCCCGTAGAAGACCCATTGTTTCTACGGCCCGTAGAAGGCCCATTGTTTCTACGGCCCGTAGGAGGCCCAGTGTCAATACAGTAAATATGTAGCCCATGGTTATTGTGGCCTAGTTTTAAAAAATAGGTTATTGCGGCCACTAGCAAACCGCGGAAAAAGAACTGCACTAACTACAAGCAAACAAATAAACAAGACAATAAGGAAATAAATAAGCAAGCAACTTATGCTAGGCTATCACGACTATTACACATATTACATCCACTGGGCATCAAAGTTCGCCACCAGTGCAAATAAACGAGCCGACAAAAGAATATTCAAAACCGAGAGCACTTCAGAAGGCACTAGGCCTAGCCAGGTCGGACCCCGCAAACAGCCGAAGAAGCTGATTAGACCTCAGTTGTGTCAACGATAGATGCTTCATCCCTAGCTGTATGCTACGATAGTGCGCAAGGCAGTCCTCTGACATCTTCATTACATCTTTGACTTCAAGTCAGAGCCAAGCTGAAGCAAGCCTTTCCGCTTTAAGTTGAGACTGAAGAAGTCGAACTGATTGAGGCAGCGACTGCACAGAGGTTGTATCACACCTGCTGGTGAGTAGCTTCAACTCACTGTCTTCATCAAGACAGGACCTTGGGGTCATCTCGCTGTCCTCAAGATGGTTTGGCTCACTATCTTTCCTAAAGTTCTGCCTGGCATAAGAGATAAGACTCTGAAAGAGAAACAAGGAGACACGTAACAGGTTTCACAATTATATAAGCAAATAAATGGATCTGTTCTTCATAAGGAACATGTTTTTACAACTACAATTTAAAACTAGTAGTTGTTGCAAACATCCAATCAGATGTAAACAACAAAATAAACAGCAGCGGAGGAAATGATGCCTATCCAAATCTATACTAGAACAAAGTTTGAAGGCTTGAGAAGGATGAACTTACATTACATGTTAACACGGGCTGGACAAAGCCCTTCTCCATGTTGATGGAAGGATAATTCAAAAAAATTCCCAAAGAAAATTCTTTATAAGCGTTGCCATTGTTCTACATTTTGCAAAGAGTAAATATAGATCAAATAATATTGGAAGAAACAGAGGATAATGAAGCTCAGGTGCAGACTAATGATACATAATCAAATAGCAATTAATTAAGTACAATGTTACAAGGCAAAAGGGCGAGAGGTACTGACAAGAGCAATGTAGAGCCCAATATTGTTGTGAGATCGTATGATCCTTTGAGCAAGGAGATTCATCTGAAATTAGTTTTCATACAAGAGAGAATATAAGGCGCATGCATAAACTTAGGAGTTCAAATTTTGAATTGATATCATGGACAGTACCTGACGCTGGGCTCTCAGCAGTTTTAATAGGGGTTGGGCCACTGGAGTTGGGGTAAAGTGTGATACAGTTGGGCCTATGTTTTCTGTGTCTGCTGATCTATCTGATTTAATAGGTATCACTACCTTTTCCAAATACTTAGTTTGTACTCCTTGAGGATCTGCACTCACCCTCTTCCTTTTGGACATCTATTACGAAAGAACAACATTTGACTGGACAAACATAGTATGATGCCACATGGAATATATACAGAAAATGGATAGGTATGGCATATACTCATATATGATGCTTAAACTAAGAAGATGGTGTAACAAAGTAGAAGTAATGCAAGAGGTCAGATGCAAAATATGTGCGACCAATACAACCTTGCCAAGTTAGAGCAAGCACCTTGATGGGTGAATAAGATAGGCCATCCTCCACCATGCCAAGTTTGTTAGCTAGTGGATTGTTCCGCAATATTCCTCTCGTGCGCCCATTCTCATATTCATTTTGATAATGTTCAATATATGACATGCATGAAAACATAAAAACAAGTGAGATTATCTTTGTAATGCAGAAGTGATTCTAAACCAATATTGCCTCCCTGTAAACCCCTTCGTGCTATCTCTGCAATTCTTTTAAGAGATGCCATGCATGCTATAATTTGGTGTGTGCATTAATATAATGTGGCCTACTACTAAAAATATGAGAGCTCCAGAAGTGACGACACTTCGCAGATGACAACTTCAACATATAGTAAAGAAGAACAAGTCGACCTGACCTGACAGATTCAAAATATACTAAGGGAGAACAACTCGACCTGACCAGTCGACTGCAAGAGAAGAGGATCATCTTAAAGAAGAGCAGAGGAGGAAGCAGATTGAAGATATTACAAGTATTTCAATACAATGTCGGTTGGCCACCCATGATGAACCAGAGCGCAAAGAGAAATACTATTCCTTTCGGTCTCTCCATATGTGTCTCACATGCATTTCGAAACTAAAGTAGGAACATTTAGCTGACCAATTAAACATCTCTCAGTTTTACTAATATCAACATAATATCAGATTTGAATTTGTACAACTAAGCTTGTTTAGCTCGATGGGTGAAGCAGTGCTATTACGACACGAACCTCGTAGGCTGATTGTGGTCATCATAAAATGGGGAAACCATAAGCATGATGAGTATAGTGTTGACCATGGCAGTGGGATGGGAGATCTGAAGCTGCAAACCGTGTAAAGGATAGTTAGCAACCGATATTTGCTTTGAAATAACAACTAAGATTTGGTATGGACAAGAAAGTACAATCAACAAGTGACAAAGAAATGCAATTCTACTGTCTCTCTCTATATGTCGCGACATGCATTTGGAAACTCAAGTGGGACCTTTACCTAACCAATTAAATGTGTCTGTTAACTAATATCAGTATCATATCACAATCATATTTGAACAACTAAGCTTTGGAATTTTGAGTGTTGTGTTGTTTAGCTTGAAGGGTGGAGTAATGCTAGTACGACAGAAAGCACCTATGTAGATCATAGTGGAGTAGATAAAAGGGGAACGACGGCACCGATGAAGCGAGAGGACGCGATGAAACGATCCTGGTCCAGCGACGTGGATGAGAGACGTACATATCTTGCAGTGGACGACGGGGTAGGGTAGAGGCTCCAGCAAGGTGGAGGATGGGGTGGCGGACGGAGGAGGATGACCACAGTGGGGAGGTTGTCGTGGCGCCGATGATGTATGAATGGGGAAATGGAGGGGGAGGGGGGATCTCAAACTTTGGGACGCGCTTCTCTGAAATGTGGGAAAGTTATGAACTTATCTCCCGTTAAAAATTTTGGACATCATGTCGGTTGGGGATAGGACGGTAATCTCGCATCTCCCAAATATTTGCCGGTAACGATTTCTGGCGAGGAGAGGGTGTTTTGCCGCCCACGGTTGGCGCCCACGGTGTATGATCGGGGCTGACAGGTAGGGCGGTTGTGTCACGTCTGAGGGAAGTTACACATCTGCCCCTATTTAAAATATTAGCCTACATCGATTTCGGACTAGGAGAGTTTGTTTTGCCGCCCACCGTGTATGAATGGGGAAATGGAGGGAGAGACACATGTCTTTTGGACGAGCTTGAATCAAATATGTTTCGCCGCCCACGTTTGGCGCCCAACGTGTCTGAATGGGCTCAGAGGCCGTCATGTCACGTCTGATTGAAGTTACTAGTCTACCCCTATCGTTAGCAGCATAAATCCGGTCGATAAGGATGTCAGGTGTCAGGGGTAGACAGTAATTTCCATGTCGCAAACACTTGCTTCAGGCAGCCCACAAATTATAGGTGAGTGTTTAGCCGCTTCATTCAAAACTTGGGAGAATTAGCATTCACGTTTGCCCTAGGCCCTGGCAACTAAATTCAAATCCAATTTGTATTTGATTACGAATATCCACAGATAATTCTATGTTTTGTTATTTATTTCTTCAAAACCACAACAAAGATTTATTCCACCTTTATATATGATTATGATTTAGAAAGGCCGTGATCTTCGAATTCAGTAGGTTGGATACACTTTCAGTCAAACAGTTATTTCATCAAATACAATATGCTCACACGAAAAATAGTTCACCTTATGTCAATCATACAAGTACTGAGGATTACCTCGCCTAAAAAATTTGGATCATTACAACACATGGACAACATAGGGGGTCTTACAACATAATCCATTCAGAGACATGACACAACATGCAAGTACAATGATCTAATGACAATTTCAACTGGTATCTAAAGAAGAACCGGGATTACCCTGGGCTTCAGATAGCAGAAACAGCAGGACCTCCTCCGTCTTCAAATGCAACATTCTTACTTCCTCCAATTCTTGGGTTGCTTGCATAATGTGTGCCACTAATTGCATAATTTCCAGCCTCAAGATAAAGATTACCTCATTCATGGCAGCCACACCTTCTCTTCCTGCCTCTAGTAGAGCCTCAAGAACTATAATATCTGTGCTCAGACTGCTCTCCGGTGGTGTTGCCTCTGAACTGCTACCATCTAGTAACATGGATGGTGCATTGCTTCCACAAATAGATTCTGGGGTTGTACATTCTGTCCTAGTGTGAACGGCATCCTGAAAGGTTTCCGCTGGACATAAGTAAGAGATAGTTATCGCATGATCCACGCAGTAATCTTACATGGTAAACGACATACTAATTATTGTCGAGCATGGCAAGCTATATTTAAATGGTTCGAAGCAGCATCAGTCGAAAAGAAATTAAAATGGTAAGATGAAACTAGGGATGTAAGTGGCAAATAAATGACATCCGCCAGTCCCATCTAGTTAGTTTATGCTAGCTCCCTAGTTCATTTTCCTCAAAAAACAAAAACTCTTTTGAACTATCATACCACTAGTGGACTTTAATCAGGATTAGACGGGACCCAGTTGACATCCCTAGTTGAAAGGGAGTGTACCACCGCTATATTTAAGTTGCCAAGGCATCTAAGCACTTGAAATAATCTAAGAAAGCACTTAATAGTGTGGCCTCATATAAACTACGAAGACAATCTTGTGATGAAGTTCAGAGGAAAAGTTATGGACTCAAATGAACTAGGCGTGCATTTCTTTACGATAGTACAACATGCACTGCTGACATGTTGGCCAACTCAGGTATAGCGTAACAAGTAACAAGCAAGCATTTGAATCAAGCAATACAGCAAAGCAGACAACTGAACTATTTGTAATTCTGTAGGATTACAGGCTGAGGACACAAGCCAAGAAAGCAGCCCACTCGCATTACATTTCACATGTACTAAAACACACTGGCTTACCATATGTTGTTGTGAAGCCTCGCTGCTGTTGCAATGTTCTTTGAAGATATCGTCAGCATCCGGTGGTTGCAAATCTAGTTGTTGTAGTTTATTTTGCACCCTCTATTTAGGTAAAATTAATTTTAATCGCATGCACTGGTCTGAATTGATCATCAATGGTTCATCTAAACTAATGAAAGAAGGGTGTGTGCATACACGACAATATATCTGCTTCCCTCTATTTTTATGCTTGTTCGAGATGCCAGCCCCAGAAGAACAAATATTTTGCTTGATGGGGTTGGCAGCTCCATAATTAATAGAAGCATCAAATTAGTCATGCAACTTGGGAAGATCAAGAACACACATAGAAGTAATGAATAGAGGCTCGGAGCAGTGATGCAATAGCTAGCATTAGAAAATGTTTGGTAAAACAGACAAAAAACAGCGGAACCAGATGCTAGTTTGCTGATGTGTAATTAAGCATAGAGAACATGAAGCAGTCTGATGGAACCAACAGGTGGCATCAGAACAACACCATCATCATAAATATAGCATGCAAGAAGTAAAATAGTAGGCAGTGATATCTAGGAAGTACAATAATACTTAGGACAAAACTAAAGCATATTAACTATATGTGCACTGGTATGTAATTTAGCACATGTAACATGTTCACTGCCAGAAGTATGGCCCTACAGGTGCAAGCAGAATAACGCGTCTCATGAAAAATTGAATGATGCCCTAAAGAAATTCAAAGGTGCGGTGCTTATGCTAAGAAAGTGAACGTAGGCGCCGGCCGTTGGATAGTAGTACCTGATTCTCGGTGGCGTATGGGTATTGTTGTCATACTTGATAGCTAAGGATCATCGATGGTGCTCGTGTTGCGGTTGAGTTTGGGCCAGCTGTCACCGTCGCTGAAGCGGCTCCGGTGCTACGGTTGCGGCGCCTGTTGACATACAAGAAAGCTCATCTGTGGTAAGTGAACAGTTGCACGACAAAGAGAAAAACTGAAGGAGTACAAATCAAAATAACCTGATGAGGCTGTAGCGTCAATAATGTAGGGCCAGTGGAGTTGAATATGGCGTCCGTGGAGCGGGTCCGGTGCAGCGGACGAAGGCTTCGGCATGCGCGTTGTACAGTGCTTTCGGTGAGGCGGATCTATTGCGGCGGACAGGGGCTTGTATGAAGGGTCGGCGATGGGGCGAGGGACTTAGTGAAGGGCCTACACTGTGGTGGACGAGGGCGCCGGTTAAGCAGATTCGGTGCGGTGGAACATGATGGCGGTCAAGGAGATCTGGAGCGGTGGACAAGCCAGTCGCTGAAGCGGCTCCGGTGAAGTGGTGAGTTGCTAGTTGGGGTTCCAAGGTGCGGAAGGTAGATCCGGCAGGGTGTGAGGTCCACCTCTGCGGCGGAGGACTAGATTCAGCGGCTTGCCGTGGTTGGGGGGGGGGTCGAGGACGGGAAGGGGAGGGGCTCTGGGGAAGAATGTTGGGGGCAAAGAGGGGAAAACAATGGAGTTAACAAAGCAGCCCTTTTCCGTTCATGTGGCAGGGGTAAAACAGGAATATCACAGGGCTAAACTTTCGGGCGCGAGATATTTCGATGTGAGCAGGAAGTTTGAAAGCTTTTGGCGCCTGAAATTATATTCTGCTCTTGTATGGCCGACTATGATATCATGGCCGAGAATTTGTTTGTTTTGCACGCAAAAAAAGTGCAAGTTTTGAAAATCAATGTCTCCAACTCGAAACTTACATTGTCCATTCAATTCAAATATGGATCATTGAGCTAGTACAAGAAAATACCATCATCCGGTCCAATTCAAATGGAATTCCAAATGTGTTTATCCTAAATATGATGACAAAAGCAAAAATGTGTATGTGTATGAATAAAGTGGATGATTATAAAGTTTGAACATGCCCGTATGTGTATATCTCTAGGTTTGATATATGGATTTGAGATCACGAAATCCCGGCTTAAAAAATGTACCTCCATTTAAATGAATTACAAAAGCTAATGATGGAATCGAATTCTAAAATTCCAATCTTAGGTTTGTAATTCTGGTACATCAAGGTATATCACGCATGTTCAAAAGTATCGTTATCTCATAGTCCAAACTGTGAAACAAATTGATCAACCATGAGTGCACACACTATTGACCATATATATCTCAATTACGCTAAAGTCCCTCAAATATAGACACCCCAGTCTTTATCTGAAGCCACCCCTCCCCCCCACACACAGAGATGTCATTCTCTCCCCCAGACACGAACACACAAGCACATTAACACCCCTCTCTCTTCAAAAGTCCAGACCCCAATATAGGTCTCTATCACTTTGTCTCTCGGGCATGAACACATCTCTTCCCCCACTCTCTAGGTCTCCCGGCATCTCTCTTTCCCAAGCACACACACTATGTAGAGTGTATCTTTCCCATACACACAAAACGTTGCCCCCAAATGTCCATCTCCCTAATTATGTGGTTCTCGCACACTCACCTCACACACCACCCCCACTGCAAACAAGCACACTTTGTCTCCTTGTGCACCACTCTCCTCTTTCTATCTCTCCCACATGTGGACCCGCCCCAGCTCCTTCCCTGTATACATATATGTTGTGACTCTTTCCATAGCTCCCTAATGTATCATCGTTCTCAATCTCGCACATTATTCTCTACACCATCTATTCTAGATCTCTCATGAAGTCCCTATCACACACACACACGATGACTCGCTTCCCTTGCGTCTCCGTACATAGGCTAATTTTGAACAACATCAACATTGTCTCCCTATCTATACACCATTTATGGACACAAACGACCCCTCTCTCGCCCCCTCTCTTCCTCTCTTTCTCTCTCTCCGTCGCTAGCTCTCTCTCTCTCTCTCTCTCTCTCTCTCTCTCGCTCTCACACCCCTCTCCCACACACACTCGATGTCTCTTCCAAATAGTCTTCTCCCCCTGCCCGCACCCATGCTATCCCGCTACTATATGTTGGAAATATGCCCTAGAGGCAATAATAAAATGGTTATTATTATATTTCTCTGTTCATGATAATTGCCTATTGTTCATGCTATAATTGTATTATCTGGAAATCGTAATACATGTGTGAATACATAGACCACAACAAGTCCCTAGTGAGCCTCTAGTTGACTAGCTCGTTGATCAACAGATAGTCATGGTTTCCTGACTATGGACATTGGATGTCATTGATAACGGGATCACATCATTAGGAGAATGATGTGATGGATAAGATCCAATCCTAAGCATAGCACAAAGATCGTGTAGTTTGTTTAGCTAGAGCTTTTCCAAATGTCAAGTATCATTTCCTTAGACCATGAGATTGTGCAACTCCCAGATACCATAGGAGTTCTTTGGGTGTGCCAAACGTCAGAACGTAACTGGGTGACTATAAAGGTGCACTACGGGTATCTCCGAAAGTGTCTGTTGGGTTGGCACGAATCGAGACTGGGATTTGTCACTCCGTATGACGGAGAGGTATCTCTGGGCCCACTCGGTAATGCATCATCATAATGAGATCAATGTGACCAAGTGTTTGGTCACAGGATCATGCATTACGGTATGAGTAAAGTGACTTGCCGGTAACGAGATTAAACGAGGTATTGGGATACCGACGATCGAATCTCGAGCAAGTAACGTACCGATTGACAAAGGGAATTGTATACGAATTGATTGAATACTCGACATCGTGGTTCATCCGATGAGATCATCGAGGAGTGTGTGGGAGACAACATGGGTATCCAGATCCCGCTGTTGGTTATTGACCGGAGAGGCGTCTCGGTCATGTCTGCATGTCTCCCGAACCCGTAGGGTCTACACACTTAAGGTTCGGTGACGCTAGGGTTGTAGAGATATAAGTATGTAGTAACCTGAAAGTTGTTCATAGTCCCGGATGAGATCTCGGACGTCACGAGGAGTTCCGGGATGGTCCGGAGGTGAAGATTTATATATGGGAAGTTCAGTTTCGGCCATCGGGAAAGTTTCGGGGGTCACCGGTATTGTACCGGGACCACCAGAAGGGTCCCGGGGGTCCATCGGGTGGGGCCACCTATCCCGGAGGGCCCCATGGGCTGAAGTGGGAGGGGAACCAGCCCCTAGTGGGCTGGTGCGCCCCCCTTGGCCCCCCCTGCGCCTAGGGTTGGAAACCCTAGGGGTGGGGGCGCCTCCACTTGCCTTGGGGGCAAGCCACCCCTTTGGCCGCCGCCCCCCCTTGGAGATCCCATCTCCTAGGGCCGGCGCCCCCCAGGGGGCCTATATAAAGAGGGGGGAGGGAGGGTAGCCGCACCCCAAGTCTTTGGCGCCTCCCTCTCCCCATGCACCACCTCTCCCTCTCGTAGAAGCTTGGCGAAGCCCTGCCGAGATCGCTGCTGCATGCACCACCACGCCGTCGTGCTGATGGATCTTCATCAACCTCTCCTTCCCCCTTGCTGGATCAAGAAGGAGGAGCCGTCTTCCCAACCGTACGTGTGTTGAACAAGGAGGTGCCGTCCGTTCAGCACTAGGATCTCCGGTGATTTGGATCACGACGAGTACGACTCCCTCAACCCCGTTCTCTTGAACACTTCCGCTCGCGATCTACAAGGGTATGTATATGCAATCCTCTCTCTCGTTGCTAGATGACTCCATAGATTGATCTTGGTGAAGCATAGAATTTTTTTATTTTCCGCAACATTCCCCAACAGTGGCATCACGAGTTAGGTCTATGCGTAGTTATTATGTACGAGTAGAACACAAAGCAGTTGTGGGCGTAGATGTTGTCAATTTTCTTGCCACTACTAGTCTTATCTTGCTTCGGCGGCATCGTGGGATGAAGCGGCCTGGACCGACCTTACATGTACGTGAAAGTGCTAGTATCGACTAGAGGGGGGGTGAATAGGCGATTTTTATGAAAGTCTTCAAAACTTGGAAGTTTCGAAGACAAACAATAGAAATGGCCTAGTTAATATGCAGCGGAAGATAAACTACCATACGTAAGCCATAGTCAAGTATGCAATGATGTGAAAGTACATGACTAATAGCAGCTAAGTAGTAAGGATCAGGATGGAAGATAGTATGAAGCCAATCAATAGTAGTAGTCAAGCAATGAAGTCAAACAGGTACACAGATAGGCAATGACTTCATGAAGACAAACTTAAGTAAAGGAAGGAAGAGGATAGAACCAGTCACTTGTTGAAGACACAGGATTTGTTGGACCAATCCAGTTGCTGTGACAACTGTATGTCTGGTTAGGGAGGCTGAGATTCAACTCAGAAGACCGCGTCTTCACCTTATTCCCCTTGACCTAAGGACACCTAGTCCACGCCCAATCACTCTGGTAAGTCTTCAAGGTAGACTTCCAAACCTTCACATACTTCGTTCACCGGCAATCCACAATGACTCTTGGATGCTCAGAACGCGACGCCTAACCGGCTGGAGGATACACAGTCCTCAAGTGTAATAAGTCTTCAGGTCACACAGACAGAAAGACTTTAGTGATGCCTAACACTCTTTGGCTCTGGGTGTTTGGGCTTGGTCCTCGCAAGGATTTTTCTCTCTCAAAGGCTTTGAGGTGGGTTGCTCTCAAAATGACAAAAGCCGTAGAATAACTCTGAGCAGCCACCAATTTATGGTGTAGGGGGTGGGCTATTTATAGCCACTGGGCAACCCGACCTGATATATCCGAAATGACCCTGGGTCACTAAGGAACTAACACGTGTTCCAACGGTCAGATTTCAAACACACACGACAACTTTACTTGGGCTACAAGCAAAGCTGACTTATCCAGCTCAGGATAAGATTTGCTCTCATTGTCTTTGCTCGAAGACATAGGATTTGGGTTGAGCATCACTTCAGTCACTCTGACTTAGTTCACTTGGACCCCACTTAACAGTACGGTGGTTCCTATGACTCAACAAAGAAGAAAAGGAAACAACAAAACAACACAGTCTTCGCGCTCCATAGTCTTCACTCAATGTCTTCTCATGTCATAGTCTTTAATATGAATATCTTCACATACCACCATTGTCTTCACTGTCTTCATACATTTTTAGGGGTCATCTCCGGTAGGTAAACCGAATCAAAGAGGGACACTACCTGCGTTATCCTGCAATTCTCACAAACGCATTAGTCCCTCAACCAACTTTGTCGTCAATACTCCAAAACCAACTAGGGGTGGCACTTGATGCACTTACAATCTCCCCCTTTTTGGTGATTGATGACAAACTGGTTGAAGTTTTCAACGGGGATAAAGTATGTGAAATTGTAAAGGATAGGGTATTGTCTTCATAAGTAGCAAGGGCTCCCCCTGAAGATGTGCATATAAGTAATTTGCTTTTGGAATGCAAATGCACATGGCAGGTTGTACTTGTGGAGATCCACTTCAACTTATGAAGATAAGTCATCATGCATGAAAATGATATAGCAAATAGAATGACATGCATAATGAAAAATGGATGTCTGCAGAATGATCTAAGTGCGGAAGTTATCATCGCACAAGCGGAGTAAAGCAAATAAGTAGCAGA
The DNA here is from genome assembly GCF_018294505.1 of Triticum aestivum. Classification (NCBI taxonomy): domain Eukaryota; kingdom Viridiplantae; phylum Streptophyta; class Magnoliopsida; order Poales; family Poaceae; genus Triticum; species Triticum aestivum. The sequence continues at coordinate 524,603,888 of NC_057798.1, forward strand.
GGACCATCGAGTTTAAGTGTTACAACTCAAAGAGCCAAATGTTTCAAAACGAGAGTTGTAAACACGAGGCAAAATATAAAGCAACCGCCCATATGAACCCGCTTGAAGACTATCAACTCATACGCTTCTCCCCCTTTTGTCGGTAATGACCAAAAAGGTTTGAAGACATAGAGCATCTACTCGTCCTCATGAGTAGGTGAAGCAGCAGGGTTGTCGTTGTTGCTTGGCAGTGCAAACGTACTTGGTGCAGTGTCGATGCGTGCAGTAGTAGGAGGTGGTGAAGTAGCATCATCTTCATCATCGATCACTCTTGCATTCACAGTTGCCGTGGAGGAAGAATAGACAGAGTCTTCAAGGGATGGAGTTCGACGTAGGACAGCAGTTCGTGGAGGAGTGGAGTCAAACTGGAATCTTTCAGTGAAGCCATCGTCTTGAAGATCTGCTTCAGCACTAAGCAAGGTCAAACTCTTCCATGATCGCCGGCAAGTCTCGTGAGCAACAAATGCATTCTTGGTGGCAAGATTGCGAATGCGATTGACATCCACCAAGAGGCTTTGCATCTGATGCTTGAGCCAAAAGTGATGCTTATCTTGTTTCTGATGAAGAGCCACAAGAAGTTCTCGGTCATTGAGGACCCGAGAGCGCTTCTTTGGCCTTTGAGCAATGTTGCTTTCAGTGGCTTCAGTAGGTGCACGATGAGGCAGACGAGTATTCCCAGCCATTGGATAGATACGTGTTACTGCTTGAGTGCCTTCCATGGACTGAGTGAAGCTTTGGTGATCAGGATTTTGAAGACAAAGAGGCTCCTTGGCAGGCTCAGGGTATATAGCTTCAACTGACATATCAACCTCTAGTAAAAAGATCAGATGATTGTGAGCAGAGGGCTCATAGTTGACAAAAGAGTGTCGCTTGATGAGGCGCATGACCCATGGAGCATAAAACTTCAGACCAAAAAGGTCAGATCCAGAAGCAGCAAGTTGCCTGATGAAGAATTCTTGAGAATTGAAGCTGATGCCATTGAGGATGTAGAAGACCAATGTCTTCATGGCTCCTTCAAGCTTTGCAGCTGATGAATGTCCTTTGATAGGCCATAGAGTTCGCCTGATGATATGATATATGGTGCGAGGCAGATACTCAAGGTCTTCAACAAAGAACTCCGTTGGATATTTACCGTCAGACGGCAAAGGCTTCATCATGCTCAACATATGGCTCATATTGGGTTCAGGCTTGTGGAAGATGCTCTCCTGTGCATTGTGGTGTAGTTGACAGTCAGGTTCATAGAGATCTCCGGGAGTGGATAGGCTAGTAAGCTCAATGATGTCAAGAGCTTTGGCTTCATGATGAACGTTTCCAGTCATCCACTCGAGAACCCATGTCTTGATGTCTCTGTTCTAGCCGCGAATGTGGAGGGTAGCATAGAATTGAAGTAAAAGTTCTTCATTCGAATGTACTTTGTCTGTCACAAAACTGAGTAGACCAGCATCACGAAAACAGTCAAGTGCTTCTTCTAAGCAAGGCAGTCCAGCAATGGCTTCAGTGTCGAGAAGCATATGAGGGAAGATGCGCTCTTGATCATACAGAACACATGAGTAATAGCTTCGCTGCTGATGACTCCAGAAACGATCTGATGATATTCTTGGCCTTGTGTAGGGGTTCTTTGAGCTGTCAAAGAATGTGTTGTGGCTTTTGAAGCCATTTGCATTGAAGGACCCGACAGATGTGGCAGTACCTGGAAACCTTGGCAGTCTTGGCTTTGGCTTCTGGACCTGAGGCCTATGCTCAATGTGATAGTCAAAATGAGGACCAGAGACATTAGGCGGAGGGACCAGAACGGGCCATCTTACTGTGACTAGCTCGCCATGGTTGTATGCTTGCTCAATGGTATATGGCCTTGGTGGCGGAACAGGAGCAGTGGCAGCAGCTGGGGCTTCAGGCTGCACAACAGGTGCTTCGGGAGCAGTTGCCTCATTGGTTTCAGGCACACTGGTTGGTTCAAGCTCCACATTAGCTTCAGCCATGACTACGTCATTGGCTTCACTTGCGTTGGTAGTGGCAGCTTCAGGATTTTCAACCTCCACTTGATGAGCTGGAGGGTCGGGCACTGGCACGTTCACTTTAGGAACATCTTCTTCAATAACTGGGGGAGTAGGAACACGTACATCTTCTTGTCTTTCATCGGCTGATGCAGCCGGATTGTCTTCAGCAGCTTGGGCTTCAGACACGGAGACATTCTCAGTTGGAGTGGCTTCAGGAAACACTTGACGTGCAACAGGTTGAGGATGCACTTCTCCTTCTGGAACTCTCGGAAGAGGGACTTGAGGCCTTGGTCCTTTGCGAAGCCGTTGTAGGACAGGCGATGCCTTGGGAGATGGAGTAGGTAGGTCCTCATCCTCTTCAACTTGAACAGATGGTGTGGCTTGTTGTTGTTGTTGGGGAGTACTGGGGGAGTCTTGTTGTTGTGGGCGATCAGCCCATGATGCATCCTGAGCAATTGGCGTCAGAGAACGACCAATGCTGATGATTTCGCTGTTCGTGAGAATAGGCGATGATACCACATTGTATTCAATTTGAGGAAGAACTTCATCATCATCTACATTGTCATGGTGACCAATGTCTTCAGCAGTGATGGGATCAACTGCTGGAGTTTCTTCAGCTTCAGGAGCCTCTGTGGAAGCAGGCTCATGAACAGTCATACGTAGTTCTTGGGTTGCAGATGTAGGACGAACAACTGAGATGGTTTCAACAACAAGGGCCTCTGTGGGAGCAGCCCGACTTTTCTTGGTCTTGCGCTTCTTCTTGGAGGGAGCGGCTTCAGAGGCTTCAGTATTCTTCCTCTTTCTGGCTTCAGCCTCGGCATCCCTCGTCTTTCTCTGTTCTGAAGCGGTTGATGAGACCTTTGGATTCGAGCCAGTCATGCTGCTTGGGAAGATAATATGAGGTGCTTCTTGAGATGAAGACTCAGGTTGGGCAGTAGAGAGCTTCTTCTTGTTCTTTGCAGCCATCCCGGGGTCAATGCCAGGACGGCCAAGAGACTTACGCTTCTTAGCCTCATTGTAGGCAAGTACACACTTGTCAGCCAAACTCTTCATACGCTCGCGAGAGCCTTGAGCTTCTTGGCGCTTCTTGAGAAATGCTTCTTTAAGCTCATGCAGCATGACCTTGAAGTTTCTGACATCTTGCACACTGAGCTTCGCCACATGCTTCTTGAACTAAGCCTTCTCATAATCAATTTTGTTCTTCAGCTCAACGATGCGCTGAGCAAGAGCTAGCTCAGAAGCAATGGCGCCATTAAAGGAGACACTGAGGCCAATGGGAAGCTGCAGATCGTCAAAGCTGAGGTTTGGTGTATCAAACCACTCATCAATGAAGTTATGGATGACTGCCACATCGAAGAGAGGCAGGTTGTTGAAGATCTCTGCTTCTTCCTTGCTTTTGATCAATTGCTCAAGGGCATCATCTGCAAGATCTTCATCGCTAGACAGATCAATGGGATCTTCACGCAGAATGGCAGTAGGAGTTAAGGTTTGATCAGAATGCCTGACAATTTGCTTTTTCTTCTCCGTCTTCTTGGAGATTCAGGATTGATCTTCAGACTGCACACTGTCTTCAGGAGGTGCAGTGGCCAGAGGCTTCACACGAGAAGCTTTCGGAGGTACAACTGATGTTGAAGCCTTAACTTTCTTTGGCTTCTGGGGCCTTGGAGGAGGAGCTGGGGCTTCATCAGTGTCAACATCATTATCAGAATGATCTACCCTGGCACCTTGGACCAAGATGTAGGTGATGAGGCCATCGAGGTTGGAGAAGGGGCCGATGACATTAGGATTTGCATCACGAGAGCCGTCGACACGAGGAGCAGAGGGACCAGGGTTGAAGTATAATCCCAATGACTTCTTGTTTTCCTTGGCCGAAGCCTTGGCGTGCTGAAAGTTGCACTTGAAGAGAGCATCATCACGACACCAGAGTAATGATGTGGGATCGGCATTCTCAGGCTGAGGTCCACGGACCATGCAGGGATAGAAACCTTGTGCAATAGCTTCAGCTCTGTTCTTGGGTTGAAGGCCTCGATAGAGAATATCGCCCCAAGGAATCTTGATAGCATTCTTCTCTGCATATTCCTTGGTCACGAACTTGTACTTGAACCATTCTTCAGCCCAATAGCGTCGAATCCATTAGATTCGTGTCTTGCGCTGATGATAATTCTCTTTAGGATCTGTCTTGTAGAGCTCTGCTAGGTCATCAGGCAGATCTTTTGATGTACCCCCTCGATGCTGTCTGCCACCCTTCCTTACTGATTTCTCTACAGCCATGAACTTCAAACTGAATGGCTTCAATATGTTCAAAGGCTTCAGAGGCTTACACTTGCTGGTCAAGCAGAAGCTGGCTTCAGGAGAATTAATGTGATGCTGTAAGTATTCTGCAAACGAATGCAGACTATGAGAACCAAGGGATTCTCCCACGGACATGTACCCGTGACAGCATTAGAGATGCGAGGGAAGGGGAAGAGGTCATATGCATTCTCAGAAGATTTTGAAGATAAATCAGTTTGAAGACATTGACCTCATGATGCGAAGACATCCACTTGTATGTTGTGAGTTGGTTCCAGATTTGTACGAATCCGTGAATAAGTACAAGTGAGGAATCAAACTAGATATGAAACTTAAGTGAATAGTCTAGGCAGTATGAGATGCAGACAGAATAGATCTAACATTGTGTAGGCAGAAACCACTTTTGGTAAATAGGATAAATCTTGAAGATCAAAAAGGTGGTAAAAATAGAGTTATAATTACCGCACGAAGAACTGCTAGATGGTATGAATAGGATACCGAGCAGTTCAGTCCACCGTGCCCTAACTTGGCGACGGAGGACACCTACGGCGACGGCGGAGAGGACGATGTCCGCGGCCGGCGTGAGGACGGCGTCGGAGAAGTCGCGACAGCTAAGCGCTTCGTCGCCGGCGTCGTCGAGAGCTAGCGGTGGCGCTAGGGTTTTGACGAGGTGGAGAGGTGGAAGAAGGATTTCTTACCGCAGGGGACAAGTATTTATATGTAGGTGTGCAGCACAATGCAATTACGCTGGTGCCCCTGGCGGTTCACATCTGAGGGGAACGTGGCAAGCATGCAACATACTCAGAGTTGTCCCACGTTCCCACGCCCGCCAGGCATGTCGGATGGTTGTTCTGGCTTCTCCGGATTTCAACAGTAAAAATGAGTTATTTAAAAACAGACTTAATGTTTGTCTCTGTGCCTTCTGCTGACTAGGACGCAGAGAAGACATTCAACAGTTTCAATAGAATGCATATGATTTGGATAGATAGAGTTTGAGATTGAAAGCATAGAGAAGTTAGGGTCCTATCACATTCACTTAGTTCAGAAGATTCAACTTGAAGACATAGCTATAAGTGAATGCTGTAGAGGACAGAACACTAGTGTATATATGTTTCAGAAAGCAATCAAATCATCATAGTGAAGGAAATCATGAAGATAAATTGAAACTGAAGACATACCAAATGCAGAGTCATTGCAAAAATAACGCCATGAGTGAAACACTTCAAACAGAGAAATTTGGTGGTGGCGTTTCCCACCGTATAGGAAGTATTAGACCCAGACACGGCGCACAATTATCGTGGCGCTCCGAAGTCAAATTCCATGTTAATGTATTCACACTCAGATTGTAAGTCTTCATTGATTGAAGATATACATTACTTTGTGTGTTGCACATCTAAGTCATCAACATGCATAAGTGTTAGGATGTGTGCCTGATCACAGGACATTTGAGGATTCCAAGATATTTAGCTCACACCATAACTTGTAAAACCTTTTCTCATCCAAGGGCTTTGTGAAGATATCTACGAGTTGCTCTTCAGTGTTGACGTGAATGATGTCGATATCTTTCTTCATGACATGATCTCTGAGAAAGTGATGACGAATTTCAATGTGCTTTGTCTTCGAGTGCTGGACTGGATTGTTGGCTATCTTGATGGCACTTTCATTGTCGCAGAAGAGAGGTACTTGTTTCAGATTGATGCCATAGTCCTTGAGAGTTTGCTTCATCCAGAGAAGCTGAGCACAACAAGATCCAGCAGCAATGTATTCAGATTCAGCAGTTGAGAGTGATACACAGTTCTGCTTCTTTGAAGACCAACAGACAAGTGATCGACCCAGAAAGTGACATGTGCCTGATGTAGACTTGCGATCCACCTTGTCACCAGCATAATCAGCATCCGAGAATCCAACCAAATCAAATTTTGAGCCCTTGGGATACCATAATCCGAGTGTTGGGGTGTAGGCCAAATATCAAAGAATTCGCTTCACAGCTAAGTGATGCGATTCCTTTGGTGCCGCTTGGAATCGAGCACACATGCAAACACTAAGCATAATATCTGGCCTTGATGCACATAGATAAAGTAAAGAACCAATCATGGAGCGGTATACCTTTTGGTCGAACTCTTTACCATTGTCGTTGGGACCAAGATGGTGTTTGGCTGGCATTGCCGTCGTGTAGGCTTTGCAGTCTTCCATTCCAAACTTCTTCAGACAATCTTTGAGGTATTTTTCTTGAGATATGAAGATGCCATTGCTTTGCTGACGAATTTGAAGACCAAGGAAGAACTTCAACTCATCCATCATGGACATCTGATATTGCTCTTGCATCATGTAGCCAAACTCATCAGTATACTTCTGGTTGGTGCAACCGAAGATTATGTCATCCACATATATTTGGCACACAAACAGTTCACCATCATATGTCTTCGTGAAGAGTGTGGGATTGAGGGATCCAGGTTTGAAGCCTTTGCTCTTCAGGAAGTCTTTGATCATATCATACCATGCACGAGGAGCTTGTTTGAGGCCATATAGTGCTTTGTTTAGCTTGTATACCATATCAGGATGTTTTGGATCTTTAAAGCCAGGTGGTTGAGCGACATATACTTCTTCTTCAATCTTGCCATTGAGAAATGCACTCTTCACATCCATTTGATATAGCAAGATGTTGTGATGATTAGCATAGGCTAGCAGTATGCGGATAGCTTCAAGCCTAGCCACAGGAGCAAATGTTTCATCGAAGTCAATTCCTTCTACCTGAGTATATCCTTGAGCCACAAGACGTGATTTGTTTCTGACGACTTGACCATGCTCATCTTGCTTGTTTCGATATATCCATTTTGTTCCAATAATGTTATGCTTGCGAGGGTCAGGTCGCTTGACAAGATCCCAAACATTGTTTAGCTTGAACTGTTGAAGTTCTTCTTGCATAGCTTGAATCCATTCAGGTTCCATAAAGGCTTCAACAACTTTCTTGGGTTCTGATATTGACACAAATGAAAAGTTCCCACAGAATTTTGCTAACTGTGTTGCCTTTGAGCGAGTGAGTGGACCAGGTGCATTGATGCTATCAATTATCTTCTCAATTTGTACTTCATTTGCAACACAAGGATGAACAGGATGAAGATTTTGCTCTTGCTGATCATTGTCATCATTGGGAGGATTATCTTCGGTCTGAGCATTGTCTTCATGTTGGTTAGGGGCAGAAATGACAAGTTCCTCTTTAGGCTGAGCTTCAGAGGGCATGATTTCACCAGTTCCCATCAGCTTGATAGATTCGCTTGGAGGAGCTTCATTAAGTGTACTCGGCAGGAGTTCTCTTTGTGAACCATTGGTTTCATCGAATCTCACATCCACAGTTTCGACGATCTTGTATAGATAGAGGTTGAAGACTCTGTAGGAGTGAGAGTCCTTTCCATAGCCAAGCATGAAGCCTTCGTGAGCCTTAGGTGCAAACTTCGACTTGTGATGGGGATCCTTGATCCAGCATCTAGCACCAAAGACCTTGAAGTAGCTGACATTTGGCTTCTTGCCAGTAAGGAGCTCATAGGATGTTTTGTTCAGAAGCTTATGGATGTAGACACGGTTGATGACGTGACATGCTGTATCAATAGCTTCAGGCCAGAACTTTCTTGGTGTCTTGTACTCATCGAGCATTGTTCGAGCCATCTCAATTAGAGTTCTGTTCTTGCGCTCAACGGTGCCATTTTGCTGAGGTGTGTATGGAGCAGAGAACTCATGAGTGATTCCCATTGTATCCAGATAAAGATCAAGTCCGGTGTTCTTGAATTCAGTGCCATTATCACTTCTGATATGCTTGATCTTCACGCCATAATTGTTCATTGCTCGATTGGCGAATCGTTTGAAGACATCTTGTACTTCAGTCTTGTAGAGAATTATATGCACCCATGTGTATCTTGAGTAGTCATCAACAATGACGAAGCCATACAAACAAGCAGTTGTTGTGAGGGTGGAGTAGTGAGTAGGTCCAAATAAGTCCATGTGTAACAGCTCGAAGGGTTGAGATGTTGTCATGATTGTCTTCGAGGGGTGCTTTTCCCTAGTCATCTTCCTAGCTTCACAGGCACCACACAAATGATCTTTCTTGAACTTGACATCCTCGATGCCAATGACATGCTTCTTCTTGACGAGTGTGTGTAAGTTCCTCATGCTAGCGTGTCCCAGCCTTCGATGCCAGAGCCAGCATTCCGAAGCTTTTGTGAGAAGACATACGGCAAGCTGTGGACCTGCTAAGAAATCTACCATGTATAGATCATCTTTCCTATATCCTTCAAAGACTAGAGACTTGTCAGATTCCATTAGTACAGGCAACGATATTTTCCAAATAGCACAGTCATGTTTAAGTCACAAAGCATTGAGACAGCCATTAAGTTGAACCCAAGGGATTCAACAAGCATCACTTTATCCATGTGTTGATCCTTAGAGATTGCAACTCTACCTAGACCCAATACCTTGCTTTTACCAGTGTCAGCAAATGTGATTTGACTCTTGTCGGATGGACGTAAGGTTGAGTCCATGAGAAGACTGCGATCACCAGTCATATGATTAGTGCATCCGCTGTCAATAATCCATTCTGAAGCTTTTGGTGACATGCCCTACAGTGCAGTTAGGAGGATAGGCTTCACAAGGTATGTTGTGAAGCATAAGCATTTGACGCACACTTGGATTATCACAGCATAGATCAAGATTAGAACACACAGTATGACAGGTAAGAGATTCATATGTGGAATACATAGTAAGTCATTTTATCATGCGTCCCTTTATGTTTTAGGTCCCCAGCAATAATATCGGACGCCATTGATTGCTGGCTGGAGACCACATTCTGCAAAAGAGAGTTAATTCTTCTTCACCACCCACATTTTTAGGGGTGGCTTAGAAGCAATGAGTCTAAGTGCAGCAGCTGAGAATTTCGGCTTTGAAGCCCTAGCAGATAGCCTTGCAGGAGATGAATGATACTCATGTGAATAAGCAGAAAAGTTCTTAGTTCTATGAACATAGCGGTTTGAAGACACATGCTCATATTCATGAGTTTGAGTATGATTTCCCTGCAAAACATTGGCGTTAGGGTGACTCAAGTGAGTCCTGTATTCGTATGAAGCCGTTGGACCATATGATGCCTTTGGTCTGGGGTTTGTCTTCTTCCCAGGTGGTGTCATGATGACATTCACTGGAAGATTCTCAAGGCAGCTTTTGGGAACCCAGATCTTCTTCATAGGTGATCCATTCCTGCAGTTAGTACCAATATACCTGGCAAACACTTCACCATTCTGATTTTTGAACAGTTTATAGTTTGCATCAAAGGATTCATCAATGATAATAGGATTAGCACAGGTAAATCCAGATAAAGTGGACGGATCCACTGAAGGTTCCTTTGCAGCAACCCATGTGGTTTTGGGATACTGCTCACGCTTCCAGTAGGAACCATCAGCATTCATTTTCCTCTCGAACCCAACACCCTCTTTCCTAGGGTTTCGGTTCAGAATCTGCTTTTTGAGGACATTGGAGAGTGTCTGATGTCCCTTCAAACTTTTGTACATCCTGTTTCAAGCAATGTCTTCAACCTAGCATTTTCATCAGTAATAGTAGTGGTATCCTCCGTAGAGGGGTTAGTAACCACATTAGTAGTTGAAGACAATGAAACAACAGCAGCAGTGGAACATCCAGCAACAGATGTAGCGTTATCACGCTCAATGCATTTTAGACATGGTGGTTCAAATCCATCCTGAGCGGGACTGATCTATTGAGCGCGAAGTGACTCATTCTCTTTTTGAAGATCTTCATGAGCCGCTTTCAATTTCTCAAGCTCTTGCTTCCTTTGAAGATAATCATAGGAGAGCTTTTCATATGTGGTTGAGAGAGTCTCATGAAGACTTTCAAGTTCTTGGTACTTAGCATGAAGATTTTTTATGTCTTCTACTAAGGACTGTGAACGTGTCATTTCCGCGTCCAACTGGTCATCGCTTTTGTCTAACAGTTTTTGAGTATGTTCCATAGCCCTTTGTTGTTCAGTAGCAATTTTAGCAAGTGTTTTGTAGTTGGGTTTGGATTCACAATCAGAGTCATCTTCACTTGATGTTTGAAAGTAAGCATTGCGTGATTTTACCTTGGCACCACGTGCCATGAAGCAGTAGGTGGGAGCAGGATTGTCCATGTCATCAGCTTCAGCGTTGGTGTGGAAGTCATTGCCTGCAGTGTTGAAGATGGACTTGGAAACATAGGCTGTGGCACGAGCCAGACTTGCAACGCCAGGGTCAGACTCTTCTCCAGACTCCACCTCCGCCTCCTCAGAAGCAGACTCCTCCTCTGAATCCATTTCCTTGCCAACAAAGGCACGAGCCTTGCCAGATGAGCTCTTCTTGTGTGATGAAGACTTGGAAGAAGACTTAGAGGAAGACTTTGAGGATTTCTTCTTCTTCTTGTCATCAGAATCATATTCCTTGCTCTTCTTCTTCTTCTTCTTCTTCTCATTGTCCCACTGTGGACACTCAGATATGTAGTGACCAGGTTTCTTGCACTTGTGGCAAGTTCTCTTCTTGTGGTCATGGGTGGAAGCTTCATCATTCTTGGAACTAGACCGTGAAGACTTTCTGAAGCCCTTCTTCTTGGTGAACCTCTGAAACTTCTTCACAAGCATGGCAAGTTCCTTTCCAATGTCTTCAGGATCATCAGAACCACAGTCAGATTCTTCTTCAGATGAGGAAACCACTTTTGCCTTCAAGGTGCGAGTTCGGCCATAATTGGGACCATAGATATCTCTTTTCTCAGAAAGCTGGAACTCATGTGTGTTGAGCCTCTAAAGTATATCAGACGGATCGAGTGTCTTGAAGTCAGGACGTTCTTGTATCATGAGGGAAAGGGTGTCAAAGGAGCTGTCAAGTGATCTTAGTAGTGTCTTGATGATTTCATGCTTGGTGATCTCAGTGGCACCAAGAGCTTGAAGTTCATTTGTGATGTCAGTCAGACGATCAAATGTGAGCTGGACATTTTCATTGTTGTTTCTCTTGAAGCGGTTGAAGAGGTTGCGAAGAACACTGATCCTTTGATCTCTCTGGGTTGAGACGCCTTCATTGACCTTGGATAGCCAGTCCCAGACTAGCTTCGACGTTTCCAGAGCACTCACATGGCCATACTGTCCTTTGGTCAGATGACCACAGATGATGTTCTTAGCAGTAGAGTCCAGTTGAATGAACTTCTTGACATCAGTGGGGGTGACACCTTCACCAGTTTTGGGAACGCCGTTCTTGACGACATACCAGAGGTCGACATCAATGGCTTCAAGATGCATGCGCATCTTATTCTTCCAGTAGGGATATTCAGTTCCATCGAACACGGGGCAAGCAACGGAGACTTTGATTATCCCTGCAGTCAACATAGCTGAAACTCCAGGTGGTTGAACCGAATCACACAGAACAAGGGAGTACCTTGCTCTGATACCAATTGAAAGTGCTAGTATCGACTAGAGGGGGGGGGGGTGAATAGGTGATTATTATGAAAGTCTTCAAAACTTGGAAGTTTCGAAGACAAACAATAGAAATGACCTAGTTAATATGCAGCGGAAGATAAACTACCATACGTAAGCCATAGTCAAGTATGCAATGATGTGAAAGTACATGACTAATAGCAGCTAAGTAGTAAGGATCAGGATGGAAGATAGTATGAAGCCAATCAACAGTAGTAGTCAAGCAATGAAGTCAAACAGGTACACAGATAGGCAATGACTTCATGAAGACAAACTTAAGTAAAGGAAGGAAGAGGATAGAACCAGTCACTTGTTGAAGACACAGGATTTGTTGGACCGGTTCCAGTTGCTGTGACAACTGTACGTCTGGTTAGGGAGGATGAGATTCAACTCAGAAGACAGCGTCTTCACCTTATTCCCCTTGAGCTAAGGACACCTAGCCCACGCCCAATCACTCTGGTAAGTCTTCAAGGTAGACTCCCAAACCTTCACAGACTTCGTTCACCGGCAATCCACAATGACTCTTGGATGCTCAGAACGCGACGCCTAACCGACTGGAGGATACACAGTCCTCAAGTGTAATAAGTCTTCAGGTCACACAGACAGAAAGACTTCAGTGATGCCTAACACTCTTTGGCTCTGGGTGTTTGGGCTTGGTCCTCGCAAGGATTTTTCTCTCTCAAAGGCTTCGAGGTGGGTTGCTCTCAAAACGACAAAAGCCGTAGAATAACTCTGAGCAGCCACCAATTTATGGTGTAGGGGTGGGCTATTTATAGCCACTGGGCAACCCGACCTGATATGTCCGAAATGACCCTGGGTCACTAAGGAACTGACACGTGTTCCAACGGTCAGATTTCAAACACACACGGCAACTTTACTTGGGCTACAAGCAAAGCTGACTTATCCAGCTCAGGATAAGATTTGCTCTCATTGTCTTCGCTCGAAGACATAGGATTTGGGTTGAGCATCACTTCAGTCACTCTGACTTAGTTCACTTGGACCCCACTTAACAGTACGGTGGTTCCTATGACTCAACAAAGAAGAAAAGGAAACAACGAAACAACACAGACTTTGCGCTCCATAGTCTTCACTCAATGTCTTCTCATGTCATAGTCTTCAATATGAATATCTTCACATACCACCATTGTCTTCACTGTCTTCATACATTTTTAGGGGTCATCTCCGGTAGGTAAACCGAATCAAAGAGGGACACTACCTGCGTTATCCTGCAATTCTCACAAATGCATTAGTCCCTCAACCAACTTTGTCGTCAATACTCCAAAACCAACTAGGGGTGGCACTTGATGCACTTACAGTATGCATACGTGAGACAGGTTCCACCGACTGACATGCACTAGTTGCATAAGGTGGCTAGCGGGTGTCTGTCTCTCCCACTTTAGTTGGAGCGGATTCGATGAAAAGGGTCCTTATGAAGGGTAAATAGAAATTGGCATATCACGTTGTGGTTTTACGTAGGTAAGAAACGTTCTTGCTAGAAACCTATAGAAGCCACGTAAAAACTTGCAACAACAATTAGAGGACTTCTAACTTGTTTTTGCAGCATATTCCTTGTGATGTGATATGGCCAAAAGGATGTGATGAATGATATATGTGATGTATGAGATTGATCATGTTCTTGTAATAGGAATCACGACTTGCATGTCCATGAGTATGACAACCGGCAGGAGCCATAGGAGTTGTCTTTATTTTTTTGTATGACCTGCGTGTCATTGAATAACACCATGTAAATTACTTTACTTTATTGCTAAACGCGTTAGCCATAGAAGTAGAAGTAGTCGTTGGTGTGACAACTTCATGAAGACACGATGATGGAGATCATGATGATGGAGATCATGGTGTCATGCCAGTGACGAAGATGATCATGGCGCCCCGAAGATGTAGATCAAAGGAGCAATATGATATTGGCCATATCATGTCACTATTTGATTGCATGTGATGTTTATCATGTTTTACATTTTATTTGCTTAGAACGACGATAGCTTAAATAAGATGATCCCTTGAAATAATTTCAAGAAAAGTGTTCCCCCTAACTGTGCACTGTTGCGAAGGTTCGTTGTTTCGAAGCACCACGTGATGATCGGGTGTGATAGATCCTAACATTTGAATACAACGGGTGTAAGCCAGATTTACAAACGCAATACACTTAGGTTGACTTGATGAGCCTAGCATGTACATACATGGCCTCGGAACACGGAAGACCGAAAGGTCGAGCATGAGTCGTATAGAAGATACGATCAACATTAAGATGTTCACCAATGATGACTAGTCCGTCTCACGTGATTATCGGACACGGCCTAGTTGACTCGGATCATGTTTCACTTAGATGACTAGAGAGATGTCTGTCTGAGTGGGAGTTCATTGAATAATTTGATTAGATGAACTTAATTATCATGAACTTAGTCTAAAAACCTTTGCAAAATGTCTTGTAGATCAAATGGCCAACACTCATGTCCACCTCAACTTCAACGCGTTCCTAGAGAAAACCAAGCTGAAAGATGATGGCAGCAACTATACAGACTCGGTCCGGAACCTGAGGATCATCCTCATAGCTGCCAAGAAAGATTATGTCCTAGAAGCACCGCTAGGTGAAGCACCCATCCCAGAGAACCAAGACGTTATGAACGCTTGGCAGTCTCGTGCTGATGATTACTTCCTCGTTCAGTGCGGCATGCTTTACAGCTTAGAACTGGATCTCCAAAAGCGTTTTGAGCAACACGGAGCATATGAGATGTTCGAAGAGATGAAAATGGTTTTCCAAGCTCATGCCCGGGTCGAGAGATATGAAGTCTCCGACAAGTTCTTCAGTTGTAAGATGGAGGAAAATAGTTCTGTCAGTGAGCACATACTCACAATGTCTGGGTTGCACAACCGCTTGACTCAGCTGGGAGTTAATCTCCCGGATGACACGGTTATTGACAAAATCCTTCAGTCGCTTCCACCGAGCTACAAGAGCTTTGTGATCAACTTCAATATGCAGGGGATGGAAAAGACCATTCCTGAGGTATATTGAATGTTGAAATCAGCGGAGGTAGAGATCAAAAAGGAACATCAAGTGTTGATGGTGAATAAAACCACTGAGTTCAAGAAAGGCAAGGGTAAGAAGAACTTCAAGAAGGACGGCAAGGGAGTTGCCGCGCCCGGTAAGCCAGTTGTCGGGAAGAAGTCAAAGAATGGACCCAAGCCTGAGACTGAGTGCTTTTATTGCAAGGGAAGTGGTCATTGGAAGCGGAACTGCCCCAAGTACTTAGCGGACAAGAAGGCCGGCAACACCAAAGGTATATGTGATATACATGTTATTGATGTGTACCTTACCAACACTCGTAGTAGCTCCTGGGTATTTGATACCAGTGCGGTTGCTCATATTTGTAACTCAAAGCAGGAGCTGCGGAATAAGCGGAGACTGGCGAAGGACGAGGTGACGATGCGCGTCGGGAATGGTTCCAAGGCCGATGTGATCGCTATCGGCATGCTACCTCTACATTTACCTACGGGATTAGTTTGAAACCTCAATAATTAGTGCTAGCTTTGAGCATGAACATTGTATCAGGATCTCGTTTAATTCGAGATGGCTACTCATTTAAATCCGAGAATAATGGTTGTTCTATTTATATGAGAGATATGTTTTATGGTCATGCCCCGCTGGTGAATGGTTTATTCTTAATGAATCTCGAGCGTAATGTTACAAATATTCATAGTGTTGCTGTGAAGCCTCGCTGCTGTTGCAATGTTCTTTGAAGATATCGTCAGCATCCAGTGGTTGGAAATCTAGTTGTTGTAGTTTATTTTGCACCCTCTATTTAGGTAAAATTAATTTTAATCGCATGCACTGGTCTGAATTGATCATCAATGGTTCATCTAAACTAATGAAAGAAGGGTGTGTGCATACATGACAATATATCTGCTTCCCTCTATTTTTATGCTTGTTCGAGATGCCAGCCCCAGAAGAACAAATATTTTGCTTGATGGGGTTGGCAGCTCCATAATTAATAGAAGCATCAAATTAGTCATGCAACTTGGGAAGATCAAGAACACACATAGAAGTAATGAACAGAGGCTCGGAGCAGTGATGCAATAGCTAGCATCAGAAAATGTTTGGTAAAACAGACAAAAAGCAGCGGAACCAGATGCTAGTTTGCTGATGTGTAATTAAGCATAGAGAACATGAAGCAGTCTGATGGAACCAACAGGTGGCATCAGAACAACACCATCATCATAAATATAGCATGCAAGAAGTAAAATAGTAGGCAGTGATATCTAGGAAGTACAATAATACTTAGGACAAAACTAAAGCATATTAACTATATGTGCACTGGTATGTAATTTAGCACATGTAACATGTTCACTGCCAGAAGTATGGCCCTACAGGTGCAAGCAGAATAACGCGTCTCATGAAAAATTGAATGATGCCCTGAAGAAATTCAAATGTGCGGTGCTTATGCTAAGAAAGTGAACGTAGGCGCCGGCCGTTGGATAGTAGTACCTGATTCTCGGTGGCGTATGGGTATTGTTGTCATACTTGATAGCTAAGAATCATCGATGGTGCTCGTGTTGCGATTGAGTTTGGGCCAGCTGTCGCCGTCGCTGAAGCGGCTCCGGTGCTACGGTTGCGGCGCCTATTGACATACAAGAAAGCTCATTTGTGGTAAGTGAACAGTTGCACGACAAAGAGAAAAACTGAAGGAGTACAAATCAAAATAACCTAATGAGGCTGCAGCGTCAATAAAGTAGGGACAGTGGAGTTGAATATGGCGTCCGTGGAGCGGGTCCGGTGCAGCGGACGAAGGCTTCGGCATGCGCGTTGTACAGTGCTTTCGGTGAGGCGGATCTATTGCGGCGGACAGGGGCTTGTATGAAGGGTCGGCGATGGGCCGAGGGACTTAGTGAAGGGCCTACACTGTGGTGGACGAGGGCGCCAGTTAAGCAGATTCGGTGCGGTGGAACATGATGGCGGTCAAGGAGATCTGGAGCAGTGGACAAGCCAGTCGCTGAAGCGGCTCCGGTGAAGTGGTGAGTTGGCAGTTGGGGTTCCAAGGTGCGGAAGGTAGATCCGACAGGGTGTGAGGTCCACCTCTGCGACGGAGGACTAGATTCAGCGGCTTGCCGTGGTTGGGGGGGGGGGTCGAGGACGGGAAGGGGAGGGGCTTTGGGGAAGAATGTTGGGGGCAAAGAGGGGAAAACAATGGAGTTAACAAAGCAGCCCTTTTCCGTTCATGTGGCAGGGGTATAACAGGAATATCACAGGGCTAAACTTTCGGGTGCGAGATATTTCGATGTGAGCGGGAAGTTTGAAAGCTTTTGGCGCCTAAAATTATATTCTGCTCTTGTACGGCCGACTATGATATCATGGCCGAGAATTTGTTTGTTTTGCACGCAAAAAAAGTGCAAGTTTTGAAAATCAATGTCTCCAACTCGAAACTTACATTGTCCATTCAATTCAAATATAGATCATTGAGCTAGTACAAGCAAATACCATCATACGGTCCAATTCAAATGGAATTCCAAATGTGTTTATCCTAAATATGATGACAAAAGCAAAAATGTGTATGTGTATGAATAAAGTGGATGATTATAAAGTTTGAACATGCCCGTATGTGTATATCTCTAGGTTTGATACATGGATTTGAGATCACGAAATCCCGCTTAAAAAATGTACCTCCATTTAAATGAATTACAAAAGCTAATGATGGAATCGAATTCTAAAATTCCAATCTTAGGTTTGTAATTCTGGTACATCAAGGTATATCACGCATGTTCAAAAGTATCGTTATCTCATAGTCCAAACTGTGAAACGAATTGATCAACCATGAGTGCACACACTATTGACCATATATATCTCAATTACGCTAAAGTCCCTCAAATATAGACACCCCAGTCTTTATCTGAAGCCACCCCCCACACACAAAGATGTCGTTCTCTCCCCCAGACACGAACACACAAGCACATTAACACCCCTCTCTCTTCTAAAGTCCGGACCCCAATATAGGTCTCTATCACTTTGTCTCTCGGGCATGAACACATCTCTTCCCCCACTCTCTAGGTCTCCCGACATCTCTCTTTCCCAAGCACACACACTATGTAGAGTGTATCTTTCCCATACACACAAAACGTCGCCCCCAAATGTCTATCTCCCTAATTATGTGGTTCTCGCACACTCACCTCACACACCACCCCCACTGCAAACAAGCACACTTTGTCTCCTTGTGCACCACTCTCCTCTTTCTATCTCTCCCACATGCGGACCCGCCCCAGCTCCTTCCCTGTATACATATATGTTGTGACTCTTTCCATAGCTCCCTAATGTATCATCGTTCTCAATCTCGCACATTATTCTCTACACCATCTATTCTAGATCTCTCATGAAGTCCCTATCACACACACACACACACACGATGACTCGCTTCCCTTGCGTCTCCGTACATAGGCTAATTTCGAACAACATCAACATTGTCTCCCTATCTATACACCATTTATGGACACAAACGACCCCTCTCTCACCCCCTCTCTTCCTCTCTTTCTCTCTCTCCGTCGCTAGCTCTCTCTCTCTCTCTCTCTCGCTCGCTCTCACACCCCTCTCCCACGCACACTCGATGTCTCTTCCAAATAGTCTGCTCCCCTCGCCCGCACCCATGCTATCCCGCTACTATATGTTGGAAATATGCCTTAGAGGCAATAATAAAATGGTTATTATTATATTTCTCTGTTCATGATAATTGTCTATTGTTCATGCTATAATTGTATTATCCGGAAATCATAATACATGTGTGAATACATAGACCACAACAAGTCCCTAGTGAGCCTCTAGTTGACTAGCTCATTGATCAACAGATAGTCATGGTTTCCTGACTATGGACATTGGATGTCATTGATAACGGGATCACATCATTAGGAGAATGATGTGATGGATAAGACCCAATCCTAAGCATAGCACAAAGATCGTGTAGTTCGTTTAGCTAGAGCTTTTCCAAATGTCAAGTATCATTTCCTTAGACCATGAGATTGTGCAACTCCCAGATACCATAGGAGTTCTTTGGTTGTGCCAAACATCACAACGTAACTGGGTGACTATAAAGGTGCACTACGGGTATCTCCGAAAGTGTCTGTTGGGTTGGCACGAATCGAGACTAGGATTTGTCACTCCGTATGACGGAGAGGTATCTCTGGGCCCACTCGGTAATGCATCATCATAATGAGATCAATGTGACCAAGTGTTTGGTCACAGGATCATGCATTACGGCACGAGTAAAGTGACTTGCCGGTAACGAGATTAAACGAGGTATTGGGATACCGACGATCGAATCTCGAGCAAGTAACATACCGATTGACAAAGGGAATTGTATACGAGATTGATTGAATCCTCGACATCGTGGTTCATCCGATGAGATCATCGAGGAGTGTGTGGGAGACAACATGGGTATCCAGATCCCGCTATTGGTTATTGACCGGAGAGGCGTCTCGGTCATGTCTGCATGTCTCCCGAACCCGTAGGGTCTACACACTTAAGGTTCGGTGACGCTAGGGTTGTAGAGATATAAGTATGCAGTAACCCGAAAGTTGTTCATAGTCCCGGATGAGATCTCGGACGTCACGAGGAGTTCCGGGATGGTCCGGAGGTGAAGATTTATATATGGGAAGTTCAGTTTCGGCCATCGGGAAAGTTTCGGGGGTCACCGGTATTGTACCGGGACCACCAGAAGGGTCCCGGGGGTCCACCGGGTGGGGCCACCTATCCCGGAGGGCCCCATGGGCTGAAGTGGGAGGGGAACCAGCCCCTGGTGGGCTGGTGCGCCCCCCCTTGGCCCCCCTGCGCCTAGGGTTGGAAACCCTAGGGGTGGGGGCGCCTCCACTTGCCTTGGGGGCAAGCCAACCCTTTGGCCGCCACCCCCCCTTGGAGATCCCATCTCCTAGGTCCGCCCCCCCCAGGGGGCCTATATAAAGAGGGGGGAGGGAGGGTAGCCGCACCCCAAGTCTTTGGCGGCTCCCTCTCCCCATGCACCACCTCTCCCTCTCGCAGAAGCTTGGCGAAGCCCTGCCGAGATCGCTACTGCATGCACCACCACGCCGTCGTGCTGCTGGATCTTCATCAACCACTCCTTCCCCCTTGCTGGATCAAGAAGGAGGAGCCGTCTTCCCAACCGTATGTGTGTTGAACAAGGAGGTGCCGTCCGTTCAGCGCTAGGATCTCCGGTGATTTGGATCACGACGAGTACGACTCCCTCAACCCCGTTCTCTTGAACGCTTCCGCTCGTGATCTACAAGGGTATGTAGATGCAATCCTGTCTCTCGTTGCTAGATGACTCCATAGATTGATCTTGGTGAAGCATAGAATTTTTTTATTTTCCGCAACATTCCCCAACAGTGGCATCACGAGTTAGGTCTATGCGTAGTTATTATGTACGAGTAGAACACAAAGCAGTTGTGGGCGTAGATGTTATCAATTTTCTTGCCACTACTAGTCTTATCTTGCTTCGGCGGCATCGTGGGATGAAGCGGCCTGGACCGACCTTACATGTACGTGAAAGTGCTAGTATCGACTAGAGGGGGGGGGGGGGTGAATAGGCGATTTTTATGAAAGTCTTCAAAACTTGGAAGTTTCGAAGACAAACAACAGAAATGACCTAGTTAATATGCAGCGGAAGATAAACTACCATACGTAAGCCATAGTCAAGTATGCAATGATGTGAAAGTACATGACTAATAGCAGCTAAGTAGTAAGGATTAGGATGGAAGATAGTATGAAGCCAATCAACAGTAGTAGTCAAGCAATGAAGTCAAACAGGTACACAGATAGGCAATGACTTCATGAAGACAAACTTAAGTAAAGGAAGGAAGAGGATAGAACCAGTCACTTGTTGAAGACACAGGATTTGTTGGACCAATTCTAGTTGCTGTGACAACTGTACGTCTGGTTAGGGAGGCTTAGATTCAACTCAGAAGACCGCGTCTTCACCTTATTCCCCTTGAGCTAAGGACACCTAGTCCACGCCCAATCACTCTGGTAAGTCTTCAAGGTAGACTTCCAAACCTTCACAGACTTTGTTCAGCGGCAATCCACAATGACTCTTGGATGTAAGAACGCGACGCCTAACCGGCTGGAGGATACACAGTCCTCAAGTGTAATAAGTCTTTAGGTCACACAGACAGAAAGACTTCAGTGATGCCTAACACTCTTTGGCTCTGGGTGTTTGGGCTTGGTCCTCACAAGGATGTTTCTCTCTCAAAGGCTTCGAGGTGGGTTGCTCTCAAAACGACAAAAGCCGTAGAATAACTCTGAGCAGCCACCAATTTATGGTGTAGGGGGTGGGCTATTTATAGCCACTGGGCAACCCAACCTGATATGTCCGAAATGACCCTGGGTCACTAAGGAACTGACACGTGTTCCAACGGTTAGATTTCAAACACACACGGCAACTTTACTTGGGCTACAAGCAAAGCTGACTTATCCAGCTCAGGATAAGATTTGCTCTCATTGTCTTCGCTCGAAGACATAGGATTTGGGTTGAGCATCACTTCAGTCACTCTGACTTAGTTCACTTGGACCCCACTTAACAGTACGGTGGTTCCTATGACTCAACAAAGAAGAAAAGGAAACAAAAAAACAACACAGTCTTCGCGCTCCATAGTCTTCACTCAATGTCTTCTCATGTCATAGTCTTCAATATGAATATCTTCACATACCACCATTGTCTTCACTGTCTTCATACATTTTTAGGGGTCATCTCCGGTAGGTAAACTGAATCAAAGAGGGACACTACCTGCGTTATCCTGCAATTCACACAAACACATTAGTCCCTCAACCAACTTTGTCGTCAGTACTCCAAAACCAACTAGGGGTGGCACTTGATGCACTTACAATCTCCCCCTTTTTGGAGATTGATGACAATATGGTTGAAGTTTTCAACGGGGATAAAGTATGTGAAATTGTAAAGGATAGGGTATTGTCTTCATAAGTAGCAAGGGCTCCCCCTGAAGATGTGCATATAAGTAATTTGCTTTTGGAATGCAAATGCACATGGCAGGTTGTACTTGTGGAGATCCACTTCAACTTATGAAGATAAGTCATCATGCATGAAAATGATATAGCAAATAGAATGACATGCATAATGAAAAATGGACGTTTGCAGAATGATCTAAGTGCGGAAGTTATCATCGCACAAGCGGAGTAAAGAAAATAAGTAGCAGAGGACCATCGAGTTTAAGTGTTACCACTCAAAGAGCCAAATGTTTCAAAACGAGAGTTGTAAACACGAGGCAAAATATAAAGCAACCGCCCATATGAACCCGCTTGAAGACTATCAACTCATACGCTTCTCCCCCTTCTGTCGGTAATGACCAAAAAGGTTTGAAGACATAGAGCATCTACTCGTCCTCATGAGTAGGTGAAGCAGCAGGGTTGTCGTTGTTGCTTGGCGGTGCAGACGTACTTGGTGCAGTGTCTATGCGTGCAGTAGTAGGAGGCGGTGAAGTAGCATCCTCTTCATCATCGATCACTCTTGCATTCACAGTTGCCACGGAGGAAGAATAGTCAGAGTCTTCAAGGGATGGAGTTCGACGTAGGACAGCAGTTCGTGGAGGAGTGGAGTCAAACTGGAACCTTTCAGTGAAGCCATCATCTTGAAGATCTGCTTCAGCACTAAGCAAGGTCAAACTCTTCCATGATCGCCGGCAAGTCTTGTGAGCAACAAATGCATTCTTGGTGGCAAGATTGCGAAAGCGATTGACATCCACCAAGAGGCTTTGCATCTGACGCTTGAGCCAAAAGTGATGCTTATCTTGTTTCTGATGAAGAGCCACAAGAAGTTCTCGGTCATTGAGGACTCGAGAGCGCTTCTTTGGCCTTTGAGCAATGTTGCTTTCAGTGGCTTCAATAGGTGCACGATGAGGCAGACGAGTATTCCCAGCCATTGGATAGATACGTGTTACTGCTTGAGTGCCTTCCATGGACTGAGTGAAGCTTTGGTGATCAACATTTTGAAGACAAAGGGGCTCCTTGGCAGGCTCAGGGTATATAGCTTCAACTGACATATGAACCTCTGGTAAAAAGATCAGATGATTGCGAGCAGAGGGCTCATAGTTGACAAAAGAGTGTTGCTTGATGAGGCGCATGACCCATGGAGCATAAAACTCCAGACCAAAAAGGTCAGATCCAGAAGCTGCAAGTTGCCTGATGAACAATTCTTGAGAATTGAAGCTGATGCCATTGAGGATGTAGAAGACCAATGTCTTCATGGCTCCTTCAAGCTTTGCAGCTGATGAATGTCCTTTGATAGGCCATAGAGTTCGCCTGATGATATGATATATGGTGTGAGGTAGATACTCAAGGTCTTCAACAAAGAACTCCGTTGGATATTTACCGTCAGACGGCAAAGGCTTGATCATGCTCAACATATGGCTCATATTGGGTTCAGGCTTGTGGAAGATGCTCTCCTGTGCATTGCGGTGTAGTTGACTGTCAGGTTCATAGAGATCTCCGGGAGTGGATAGGCTAGTAAGCTCAATGATGTCAAGAGCTTTGGCTTCATGATGAACGTTTCCAGTCATCCACTCGAGAACCCATGTCTTGATGTCTCTGTTGTAGCCGCGAATGTGGAGGGTAGCATAGAATTGAAGTAAAAGTTCTTCATTCGAATGTACTTTGTCTGTCACAAAACTGAGTAGACCAGCATCACGAAAACAGTCAAGTGCTTCTTCTAAGCAAGGCAGTCCAGCAATGGCTTCAGTGTCGAGAAGCATATGAGGGAAGATGCACTCTTGATCATACAGAACACATGAGTAATAGCTTCGCTGCTGATGACTCCAGAAACGATCTGATGATATTCTTGGCCTTGTGTAGGGGTTCTTTGAGCTGTCAAAGAATGTGTTGTGGCTTTTGAAGCCATTTGGATTGAAGGACCCGACAGGTGTGGCAGTACCTGGAAACCTTGGCAGTCTTGGCTTTGGCTTCTGGACCTGAGGCCTATGCTTAATGTGATAGTCAAACTGAGGACCAGAGACACTAGGCGGAGGGACCAGAACGGGCCATCTTACTGTGACTAGCTCGCCATGGTTGTATGCTTGCTCAATGGTATATGGCCTTGGTGGCGGAACAGGAGCAGTGGCAGCAGCTGGGGCTTCAGGCTGCACAACAGGTGCTTCGGGAGCAGTTGCCTCATTGGTTTCAGGCACACTGGTTGGTTCAAGCTCCACATTAGCTTCAGCCATGACTACGTCATTGGCTTCACTTGCGTTGGTAGTGGAAGCTTCATGATTTTCAACCTCCACTTGATGAGCTGGAGGGTCGGGCACTGGCACGTTCACTTTAGGAACATCTTCTTCAATAACTGGGGGAGTAGGAACTTGTACGTCTTCTTGTCTTTCATCGGCTGATGCAGCCGGATTGTCTTCAGCAGCTTGGGCTTTAGACACGGAGACATTCTCAGTTGGAGTGGCTTCAGGAAACACTTGACGTGCAACAGGTTGAGGATGCACTTCTCCTTCTGGAACGCTCGGAAGAGGGACTTGAGGCCTTGGTCCTTTGCGAAGCCGTTGTAGGACAGGCGATGCCTTGGGAGATGGAGTAGGTAGGTCCTCATCCTCTTCAACTTGAACAGATGGTGTGGCTTGTTGTTGTTGTTGGGGAGTACTGGGGGAGTCTTGTTGTTGTGGGCGATCAGCCCATGATGCATCCTGAGCAATTGGCATCAGAGGACGACCAATGCTGATGAAGGCTTCAGAGGCTTCAGTATTCTTCCTCTTTCTGGCTTCAGCCTCGGCAACCCTCGTCTTTTTCTGTTTTGAAGCGGTTGATGAGACCTTTGGCTTCGAGCCAGTCATGCTGCTTGGGAAGATAATGCGAGTTGCTTCTTGAGATGAAGACTCAGGTTGGGCAGTAGAGAGCTTCTTCTTGTTCTTTGCAGCCATCCTGGGGTCAATGCCAGGACGGCCAAGAGACTTACGCTTCTCAGCCTCATTGTAGGCAAGTACACACTTGTCAGCCAAACTCTTCATACGCTCGCGAGAGCCTTGAGCTTCTTGGCGCTTCTTGAGAAAGGCTTCTTTAAGCTCATGCAGCATGACCTTGAAGTTTCTGACATCTTGCACACTGAGCTTCGCCACATGCTTCTTGAACTGAGCCTTCTCATAATCAATTTTGTTCTTCAGCTCAACGATGCGCTGAGCAAGAGCTAGCTCAGAAGCAATGGCGCCATTAAAGGAGACGCTGAGGCCAATGGGAAGCTGCAGATCGTCAAAGCTGAGGTTTGGTGTATCAAACCACTCATCAATGAAGTTATGGATGACTGCCACATCGAAGAGAGGCAGGTTGTTGAAGATCTCTGCTTCTTCCTTGCTTTTGATCAATTGCTCAAGGGCATCATCTGCAAGATCTTCATCGCTAGATAGATCAATGGGATCTTCACGCAGAATGGCAGCAGGAGTTAAGGTTTGATCAGAATGCCTGACAATTTGCTTTTTCTTCTCCGTCTTCTTGGAGATTCAGGATTGATCTTCAGACTGCACACTGTCTTCAGGAGGTGCAGTGGCCAGAGGCCTCACATGAGAAACTTTCGGAGGTGCAGCTGATGTTGAAGCCTTAACTTTCTTTGGCTTCTGGGGCCTTGGAGGAGGAGCTGAGGCTTCATCAGTGTCAGCATCATTATCAGAATGATCTACCCTGGCACCTTGGACCAAGATGTAGGTGATGAGTCCATCGAGGTTGGAGAAGGGGCCGATGACATTAGGATTTGCATCACGAGAGCCGTCGACACGAGGAGCAGAGGGACCAGGGTTGAAGTCTAATCCCAATGACTTCTTGTTTTCCTTGGCCGAAGCCTTGGCGTGCTGAAAGTTGCACTTGAAGAGAGCATCATCACGACACCAGAGTAATGATGTGGGATCGGCATTCTCAGGCTGAGGTCCACGGACCATGCAGGGATAGAAACCTTGTGCAATAGCTTCAACTCTGTTCTTGGGTTGAAGGCCTCGATAGAGAATATCGCCCCAAGGACTCTTGATAGCATTCTTCTCTGCATATTCCTTGGTCACGAACTTGTACTTGAACCATTCTTCAGCCCAATAGCGTCGAATCCATTGGATTCGTGTCTTGCGCTGATGATAATTCTCTTCAGGATCTGTCTTGTAGAGCTCTGCTAGGTCATCAGGCAGATCTTTTGATGTACCCCCTCGATGCTGTCTGCCACCCTTCCTTACTGATTTCTCTACAGCCATGAACTTCAAACTGAATGGCTTCAATATGTTCAAGGGCTTCAGAGGCTTACGCTTGCTGGTCAAGCAGGAGCTGGCTTCAGGAGAATTAATGTGATGCTGTAAGTATTCTGCAAACGAATGCAGACTATGAGAACCAAAGGATTCTCCCACGGACATGTACCTGTGACAGCATTAGAGATGCGAGGGAAGGGGAAGAGGTCATATGCATTCTCAGAAGATTTTGAAGATAAATCAGTTTGAAGACATTGACCTCATGATGCGAAGACATTCACTTGTATGTTGTGAGTTGGTTCTAGATTTGTACGAATCTGTGAATAAGTACAAGTGAGGAATCAAACTAGATATGAAACTTAACTGAATAGTCTAGGCAGTATGAGATGCAGACAGAATAGATCTAACATTGTGTAGGCAGAAACCACTTTTGGTAAATAGGATAAATCTTGAAGATCAAAAAGGTGGTAAAAATAGAGTTATAATTACCGCACGAAGAACTGCTAGATGGGATGAATAGGAGACCGAGCAGTTCAGTCCACCGTGCCCTAACTTGGCGACGGAGGACACCTACAGCGACGGCGGAGAGGACGATGTCCGCGGCCGGCGTGAGGACGGCGTCGGAGAAGTCACGGCAGCTAAGCGCTTCGTCGCCGGCGTCCTCGAGAGCTAGCGGTGGCGCTAGGGTTTTGATGAGGTGGAGAGGTGGAAGAAGGATTTCTTACCGCAGGGGACAAGTATTTATATGTAGGTGTGCAGCACAGCGCAATTACGCTGGTGCCCTGGCGGTTCACATCTGAGGGGCACGTGGCAAGCATGCAACATACTCAGAGTTGTCCCACGTTCCCACGCCCGCCAGGCATGTCGGATGGTTGTTCTGGCTTCTCCGGATTTCAACAGTAAAAATGAGTTATTTAAAAATAGACTTAATGTTTGTCTCTGTGCCTTCTGCTGACTAGGACGCAGAGAAGACATTCGACAGTGTCAATAGAATGCATATGATTTGGACAGATAGAGTTTGAGATTGAAAGCATAGAGAAGTTAGGGTCCTATCACATTCACTTAGTTCAGAAGATTCAACTTGAAGACATAGCTATAAGTGAATGCAGTAGAGGACAGAACACTAGTGTATATATGTTTCAGAAAGCAATCAAATCATCATAGTGAAGGAAATCATGAAGATAAATTGAAACTAAAGACAAACCAAATGCAAAGTCATTGCAAAAATAACGCCATGAGTGAAACACTTCAAACAGAGAAATTTGGTGGTGGCGTTTCCCACCGTATAGGAAGTATTAGACCCAGACACGGCGCACAATTATCGTGGCGCTCCGAAGTCAAATTCCATGTTAATGTATTCACACTTAGATTGTAAGTCTTCATTGATTGAAGATATACATTACTTTGTGTGTTGCACATCTAAGTCATCAACATGCATAAGTGTTAGGATGTGTGCCTAATCACAGGACATTTGAGGATTCCAAGATATTTAGCTCACATCGTAACTTGTAAAACCTTTTCTCATCCAAGGGCTTTGTGAAGATATCTGCCAGTTGCTCTTCAGTGTTGACGTGAATGATGTTAATATCTTTCTTCATGACATGATCTCTGAGAAAGTGATGACGAATTTCAATGTGCTTTGTCTTCGAGTGCTGGACTGGATTGTTGGCTATCTTGATGGCACTTTCATTGTCGCAGAAGAGAGGTACTTGTTTCAGATTGATGCCATAGTCCTTGAGAGTTTGCTTCATCCAGAGAAGCTGAGCACAACAAGATCCAGCAACAATGTATTCAGATTCAGCAGTTGAGAGTGATACACAGTTCTGCTTCTTTGAAGACCAACAGACAAGTGATCGACCCAGAAAGTGACATGTGCCTGATGTAGACTTGCGATCCACCTTGTCACCAGCATAATCAGCATCCGAGAATCCAAGCAAATCAAATTTTGAGCCCTTGGGATACCATAATCCGAGTGTTGGGGTGTAAGCCAAATATCGAAGAATTCGCTTCACAGCTAAGTGATGCGATTCCTTTGGTGCCGCTTGGAATCGAGCACACATGCAAACACTAAGCATAATATCTGGCCTTGATGCACATAGATAAAGTAAAGAACCAATCATGGAGCGGTATACCTTTTGGTCGAACTCTTTACCATTGTCGTCGGGACCAAGATGGTGTTTGGCTGGCATTGGCGTCGTGTAGCCTTTGCAGTCTTCCATTCCAAACTTCTTCAGACAATCTTTGAGGTATTTTTCTTGAGATATGAAGATGCCATTGCTTTGCTGACGAATTTGAAGACCAAGGAAGAACTTCAACTCATCCATCATGGACATCTGATATTGCTCTTGCATCATGTAGCCAAACTCATCAGTATACTTCTGGTTGGTGCAACCGAAGATTATGTCATCCACATATATTTGGCACACAAACAGTTCACCATCATATGTCTTCGTGAAGAGTGTGGGATTGAGGGATCCAGGTTTGAAGCCTTTGCTCTTCAGGAAGTCTTTGATCATATCATACCATGCACGAGGAGCTTGTTTGAGGCCATACAGTGCTTTGTTTAGCTTGTACACCATATCAGGATGTTTTGGATCTTTAAAGCCAGGTGGTTGAGCGACATATACTTCTTCTTCAATCTTGCCATTGAGAAATGCACTCTTCACATCCATTTGATATAGCAAGATGTTGTGATGATTATCATAGGCTAGCAGTATGCAGATAGCTTCAAGCCTAGCCACAGGAGCAAATGTTTCATCGAAGTCAATTCCTTCTACCTGAGTATATCCTTGAGCCACAAGACGTGCTTTGTTTTTGACGACTTGACCATGCTCATCTTGCTTGTTTCGATATATCCATTTTGTTCCAACAATGTTATGCTTGCGAGGGTCAGGTCGCTTGACAAGATCCCAAACATTGTTTAGCTTGAACTGTTGAAGTTCTTCTTGCATAGCTTGAATCCATTCAGGTTCCATAAAGGCTTCAGCAACTTTCTTGGGTTCTGATATTGACACAAATGAAAAGTGCCCACAGAAGTTTGCCAACTGTGTTGCCTTTGAGCGAGTGAGTGGACCAAGTGCATTGATGCTATCAATTATCTTCTCAATTTGTACTTCATTTGCAACACGAGGATGAACAGGACGAAGATTTTGCTCTTGCTGATCATTGTCATCATTGGGAGGATTATCTTCGGTCTGAGCATTGTCTTCAGGTTGGTTAGGGGCAGAAATGACAAGTTCCTCTTCAGGCTGAGCTTCAGAGGGCATGATTTCACCAGTTCCCATCAGCTTGATAGATTCGCTTGGAGGAGCTTCATTAAGTGTACTCGGCAGGAGTTCTCTTTGTGAACCATTGGTTTCATCGAATCTCACATCCATAGTTTCGACGATCTTGTATAGATAGAGGTTGAAGACTCTGTAGGAGTGAGAGTCCTTTCCATAGCCAAGCATGAAGCCTTCGTGAGCCTTAGGTGCAAACTTCGACTTGTGATGGGGATCCTTGATCCAGCATCTAGCACCAAAGACCTTGAAGTAGCTGACATTTGGCTTCTTGCCAGTAAGGAGCTCATAGGATGTTTTGTTCAGAAGCTTATGGATGTAGACACGGTTGATGACGTGACATGCTGTATCAATAGCTTCAGGCCAGAACTTTCTTGGTGTCTTGTACTCATCGAGCATTGTTCGAGCCATCTCAATTAGAGTTCTGTTCTTGCGCTCAACGATGCCATTTTGCTGAGGTGTGTATGGAGCAGAGAACTCATGAGTGATTCTCATTGTATCCAGATAAAGATCAAGTCCGGTGTTCTTGAATTCAGTGCCATTATCACTTCTGATATGCTTGATCTTCACGCCATAATTGTTCATTGCTCGATTGGCGAATCGTTCGAAGACATCTTGTACTTCAGTCTTGTAGAGAATTATATGCACCCATGTGTATCTTGAGTAGTCATCAACAATGACGAAGCCATACAAACAAGCAGTTGTTGTGAGGGTGGAGTAGTGAGTAGGTCCAAATAAGTCCATGTGTAACAGCTCGAAGGGTTGAGATGTTGTCATGATTGTCTTCGAGGGGTGCTTTGCCCTAGTCATCTTCCCAGCTTCACAGGCACCACACAAATGATCTTTCTTGAACTTGACATCCTCGATACCAATGACATGCTTCTTCTTGACGAGTGTGTGTAAGTTCCTCATGCCAGCATGTCCCAGCCTTCGATGCCAGAGCCAGCATTCCGAAGCTTTTGTGAGAAGACATACGGCAAGTTGTGGACCTGCTGAGAAATCTACCATGTATAGATCATATTTCCTATATCCTTCAAAGACTAGAGACTTGTCAGATTCCATTAGTACAAGGCAACGATATTTTCCAAATAGCACAGTCATGTTTAAGTCACAAAGCATTGAGACAGACATTAAGTTGAACCCAAGGGATTCAACAAGCATCACTTTATCCGTGTGTTGATCCTTAGAGATTGCAACTCTACCTAGACCCAATACCTTGCTTTTACCAGTGTCAGCAAATGTGATTTGACTCTTGTCGGATGGACGTAAGGTTGAGTCCATGAGAAGACTGCGATCACCAGTCATATGATTAGTGCATCCGCTGTCAATAATCCATTCTGAAGCTTTTGGTGACATGCCCTACAGTGCAGTTAGGAGGATAGGCTTCACAAGGTATGTTGTGAAGCATAAGCATTTGACACACACTTGGATTATCATAGCATAGATCAAGATTAGAATACACAGTATGACAGGTAAGAGATTCATATGTGGAATACATAGTAAGTCATTTTATCATGCGTCCCTTTATGTTTTAGGTCCCCAGCAATAATATCGGACGCCATTGATTGCTGGCTGGAGACCACATTCTGCAAAAGAGAGTTAATTCTTCTTCACCACCCACATTTTTAGGGGTGGCTTAGAAGCAATGAGTCTAAGTGCAGCAGCTGAGAATTTCGGCTTTGAAGCCCTAGCAGATAGCCTTGCAGGAGATGAATGATACTCATGCGAATAAGCAGAAAAGTTCTTAGTTCTATGAACATAGCGGTTTGAAGACACATGCTCATGTTCATGAGTTTGAGTATGATTTCCCTGCAAAACATTGGCATTAGGGTGACTCAAGTGAGTCCTGTATTCGTATGAAGCCGTTGGACCATATGATGCCTTTGGTCTGGGGTTTGTCTTCTTCCCAGGTGGTGTCATGATGACATTCACTGGAAGATTCTCAAGGCAGCTTTTGGGAACCCAGATCTTCTTCATAGGTGATCCATTCCTGCAGTTAGTACCAATATACCTGGCAAACACTTCACCATTCTGATTTTTGAACAGTTTATAGTTTGCATCAAAGGATTCATCAATGATAATAGGATTAGCACAGGTAAATCCAGATAAAGTGGACGGATCCACTGAAGGTTCCTTTGCAGCAACCCATGTGGTTTTGGGATACTGCTCAGGCTTCCAGTAGGAACCATCAGCATTCATTTTCCTGTCGAACCCAACACCCTCTTTCCTAGGGTTTCGGTTCAGAATCTGCTTTTTGAGGACATCGCAGAGTGTGTGATGTCCCTTCAAACTTTTGTACATCCTGTTTCAAGCAATGTCTTCAACCTAGCATTTTCATCAGCAATATTAGTGGTATCCTCTGCAGAGGGGTTAGTAACCACATCAGTAGTTGAAGACAATGAAACAGCAGCAGCAGTGGAACATCCAGCAACAGATGTAGCGTTATCACGCTCAATGCATTTTAGACATGGTGGTTCAAATCCATCCTGAGCGGGACTGATCTGTTGAGCGCGAAGTGACTCTTTCTCTTTTTGAAGATCTTCATGAGTCGCTTTCAATTTCTCAAGCTCTTGCTTCCTTTGAAGATAATCATAGGAGAGCTTTTCATATGTGGTTGAGAGCGTCTCATGAAGACTTTCAAGTTCTTGGTACTTAGCATGAAGATTTTTTATGTCTTCTACTAAGGACTGTGTCGGGGATATACCCCGCGGCGTAAACTGGCCGGAAGTTTAACCCGGCCGGACTTGGCGGTTTATCTGAAGACCCCGCTGGCACTTGGCGATTCACCGGGCGACCCGTTTGGACCTGGCGGTTCACGACTCATTGGTAATCCGGCAGGTGGGTACGAGGAGCGACAAGACCTGGTGGCCCAACGGGCGGTTCATGAAGGCCGGTTCATACTATGGTGGGCCGGTTTAAGAGGAAAGGCAGGAGGAATATTTACCTTACAAGGAGTTAAGACCAGGACTTGTATCCGGTTTGTATTAGAGATAGAGTAGTCCTAATCCTAATAGGACTCCACATGTAAACCGCCCCTTCAACATATATAAGGAGGGGCAGGGCTCCCCAAAGGGGGACAAGCAAGAAACAATCTTAGGGCTAGACACAAAGAGGAGAGCCGGTTTACGACGACTCCCTCATGATGATAATGAGACCTAGCCTCAAACAGCATGTAGGGTTTTTACGGGATGATGTTTCCCGGGGCCCGAAGCTGTCTAAACCCTTGTCTTGTGCATTGATCCGCCCTGCGTCTCTCATCCCAATCAACCCCTCTCAAGCTACCACATAGATGCACTGGCCTCGCGACTAAGTCCTGACACTAAGGACATCTGCCGTGACAAAACCACGACAGTTGGCGCCCACCGTGGGGCCTGCGCACGGTGGTGTTGAGTTCTTGGAGGGATCTGTCCTAGGGTTTCGAGAAGTTTGCGATTTGCCGGATAGAGAAGAGCCGGTGAAGAAGGATCTAAATCAACTATGAGTTTATCGCTGAAGATTGGAAGAGTTTTTTGCAGCCGCGTAAAACAGATGAGAGTCAGAAGGAAAATTCAGGATCGACTGGCCAAACGCGTCTGCCCACAAAATCTGTTGAACCCTAGAAAATAGGGTCACGTCTGTGTGCGCAGCCGCCGTTCTATGATTGGTCAAGTCACAAGTGTTGCCGAGACCGACTAGAGTTCAAGGCAATCGAAACCGTTTTGTTCACGTGCTGCCTAATTACGTGGTAGGGTCAAACTCTTGGAAATTACGGCCGTTCGGCAAAGTTGCTGGGACCCCTCGCTTCAAGTTTTGGAGATGATTCACCGGTGCACTGTATCTGAAAGGCCAACGGACATCTACTAGTACTCCTACAAAGCGCCAAAGTCATCTAGAGTCCGCAGCAAAGTCGAAGCAAACCTAATTATCATATATTGCTCCTCTATCACTTTCCACTATTAATACTTGTATTAGTAGTGGGCACATGGACCAAAGTCAATGGATCTTCACCTCCTCACGTGAAGACTAGTACACTACTCCTCACCAGGATTAAATAGAAGAAAAGATTTGGAGTTGTTCAGAGATTGAAGATATGGCTGTTGTTTGTCTGACACGGGCTCAGACACGTATAGAAAAAGGAAAGCCAGGTACCTCATTACAGTGAAAAAAAAGTGCCAAGTCAACGATGACCCAAAGAAGGATTTTTGGTACTACTATGGCCTCGCTTCGCTCACCTGGTCGCCCCGGGTCGACTTGCAAGTCGCCCTGCCGTGCCAATTTCCTCCCCACGGCCGGTTCCCACGCCGGCTGGCCAACTCACTGGCCCCGGCCTGCTTTGAGCTCGGATGTATGCATCGTCCTCGTCCAGCACCCGGCCTCTAAGCTGCTGCCATGACCCGCCTGCGCCTCGCTGGTTTTGCCTCCGCAGTCAAGTCACCTCGCGACCCAGCTGTGTCAAATGGTACTGAGCCACCCTGACGGTCCTGGCACGCCTCAGACTGTCTTCGCCGTGAGCCGCCTTCGCCGGTTTGCGAGTCACGTGTGACCGCACCTTGCTTTGTCGAGCCGCCGGCCTCTGTTTTCGCCTTGCCAGCGTGCAACTGCTGCCGTGACCTCACCCCGGCCGGCCTTCACCGACCAGCTGCCTTGTGTGTATCTATTTTAAAATCGCTGATGGAGAGCCGCCCGTCCCTGTTGTTGCGCTCGCATCGCCACGGGTCTCTAAGAAACGCCTCGCTTCTATTACAATTTTGAAACCGCCAGACCACTTTGAAAGCGGCCACCATCGACCGAGCTGTCAAATCGCCGATCGCCAAGACCAAGATTTCCGATGCAACCGTTCTTGCCCAAAGTCGAGTTGCCGCCGCTGCAGTTTTTTCTCCGTAGTAAAAAGGACTGGAGGGAGTATCAGGCAATTTCAAGTACCGAGGCAGCAAGGACGATATTGCTGCTTCTCCACAGCATCACGCAGGGTCACCCGATGCAGAAGCAAGCTGCCACTCTGCTGTTGCTGCTGCTTGGGAAGTACAACTTCAACTAGTACTCACGTGAAGCTACTCTGCTAGTTCGTCCTTTGTTTGTTACCTTTACAGGCGCGCCAGCAACCTGGGATACTATCAGCCGCTGCACGCTGAAGAAAGCTACCAACATCATGATTTGGGAAAGGGATTTCAACAATTTGAAAATCATTTGGATGACATCAAAGGTTGAACCAGCGACGTTGCGGCCATCTTGAGCCGCCGAGGGTCGCGCCAAAGCCGCTGCCATGGCTCACCAGTTTCTGAAACATCAGGTGATATCTTTCTTTTATATTTCATCAACGTGACAATTCATGTGAGGACAACTACTCGGGTATGCACTATTGTTTATGCAGGGCAATTATTTATGACAAAAAGTGATATTATACCGCGGAGACGGAGGCACGCCAACATCTTTTGGCACGGGTGGTCGTCTCTCGCGACCGCGCCGACTTACAACACCGTGGCCGTCTCTCGCGACCGCGCCAACTTACAACACCGTGGCCATCTCTCGCGACCACGCCAGCTTACAACAAGGAGGACGATTCGCCCATCCGCACCGGCTTACAAACGCTGCGGCTGATTCATCTGTCTGCTCCCGCGGCCGACTCACCCGTGAGTGATTTCAACTTAACCTAGTGATCATCAACTTCATGGCGGATTATTTCTGGCCTAACACATCAGGTGATATCCATTTTAAATATATTTTATTGGCACATATTATTTTGTCAAAAGAGCAGTTTATCTTTGCCTTGGTCTGCAATATTGTTAATGCAGGACAATTATTCACTACATCAAAACGACATGGTTGACTCGCCTGCGTCGGTTTACAGGACCGCGGCCGATTCATCCGTCTGAGCCGCCTCTGATGCGGCGGTCGTCTTTACTGACCGTCTCTCGCGGCCTGGTCTACATCAACACACCGGGACACCCTTTTTCTGGATGAGCTGTTTATTGAAGTATGAGCAAGTCACAGCTTCGGTAGCCCAACTTTCTTTCAAATTGGAGGCAAATTATTATCAACCACCGTCTGCACTGGATGGTTCAATGGGCAGGCGCACAAGTCGCCGCCACTACAGTTTGATTAATTTCAAATCGCCAGTTGGAAGGAGACATTGGCCAAGTTGCTGACACGGCTCATACGGGATCATTTATAACCCGCCGCAGTCACCTCAATCTTCTATGGATTCACATCGGGCTATCAACACCAATGATATACAACTTATGCCGGTTTACATCACGGTCACATATGGAGAGTCTCAAGCCAACTCCTCGAGTCACCTTTGAGACTCGGGGGCTACAATGACATGACTCAGCAAATCTTGCCAGTTTCAGCGAAATTAAGAATCCTAGGATCATTGGAGGGAAAGATAACCCGGTCCCGGAGGCTCCTGTTATATTGATGAAAATTTAAAGGCTGTCAGGAAATTTCCGGCTTAGAAAGTATATGACAGTTACAAAATCCCGGCTCAATGAAGAAGTCCCGGGTCATCAGAAAGGATTCTGGTTTAAAATCCGGCTCAAGGGAAGTCAGTCTCACTGAAGCTCTCAAATATCCAGTTTACAATCCAGTTCAAGGGAAATCTATTCTCCCACAAAGCTCTGAAGTGCTCAAATCCGGTTTAAGAATTTCCGATTCAAAAAGGAATTAACTTCTCGCAAGTTCGAGTTTAAAGGCCGTCAGAAAATTTCCGGCTAAAAATGAAGATTCCGGTTTAAAATCCGGTTCAAGGGAAAGATGTCTCCCACAAAAGCTTTGAAGCTCTCAATATCCGGTTTAACGTCCGGCTCAAGAAGGATTTATCTCTTGCAAAAATTAATGGGTGCCAAAGAGGACCTGCTGCCATGATGCACGGTTCAAACATGGGTATCATGCCTTATTGGCTTATCATGTTATTGATCACTTGGGGGCTTGGTCATGTCTGAACCATAGTCACACCTCTTGATCGGCGCAATGCCACAGTATCACTTGGGGGCTTGGTCGCGTCCGAACCAATGCAACACCTTTTGATAGGCAAAAGCCACCAGATCACTTGGGGACATAGTCAAGTCTGAACCAGTCACGCCTCTTGATCGGCCTAAGGCCACAGAATCACTTGGGGGCTTGGTCGAACCCGAACCATTGCCATGCCTTTTGATCGGCATAAATGCCACGGTTTCATTTGGGGACCTGGCTGACTTGAACCATCGCCACACCTATTGGGGGCTTGGTCCTGTCGGACCATGGTAACACCATCTGATCAACTCATTAAAGCATTTTTCTTGCAAACGGTTTTATCATTGCCTTTTGCTTCAGTCTTTTTCTTAAATGACTATTATTTTTGTTGCGTTTTTTTTAAACCGACATTATTAATCCGGTTCGACTTTCAATTACAAATTGGCGGAACACGGTCAAATCTTAATCCGGAGACTATCTGCCCGGTTTGATTTTATGTTACCATCTTATTATGGAGTAAACCGGTGTTCATTAACCCGGCTTGACTTTCAATTACAAGTTGTCAGTACATGATCAAATCATAATCCGGAGACTATCCGCCCGGTCTGGTTTCGACTATAAGTCGCCAACACTATATATGGATAATCCGGTGTTAATCACAAGCCGGTACGGTTTATCATAAACCGGCACAATATGGAAGGAGTTATCAGTACTCAAAATTTGGGTTATTACCTCTACTACAAAAAGTTGGTAAACCAATGATGTGATTCAATGTCATAGGTATGATATATTTCATATTTGATTATTCTTAAGTGCAGCCTTGGTTATAAACCTGGGTTATATGTTGGGCATTATGACCCGTCCGGCGGTAAACCACCAGGACACTTTAAACTTGTTGTATGCAGAAACAGGTTGAATAAATCATGATTATAAATCACTAGTGTTTATTAAACCGGCCTGGCTTTAAGACGATAAGTCTCCAGTCTATGAGGAGAAATTGTCCGGTGTTTATTAAACCGGCCTGGCTTTGGACTATAAGTCGTCAGTATATATTTGGATTGCGCCATTGGAATCATGCGCTTATAAATCATTTGGTTATATTATTCAAATAGCCAAACTTGGCTGAATTTTCATTATGATATTGAATGAATAAAGTTTTCATACCGGATTATATTATCTTGAATAGCCAACATGGCTGGATTTTATTATGGTTTTTAATAACCGGTATTATTGAGGTTTTCAAAGTCGCTTTAGTGCAATGGCTATTATTTTATCAAAGGATATGATTTATTCTACAATGAAAGGAATAGTCCCGAGTCGCTGCAGGCTTACGACCTGGCACTTGGGGGCTACATTATTCAAATTGAGATTACATCGAATATGCAAGTCCCATATCACTGCCAGCATGCACCATGACACTTGGGGGCTAATGCAAAGTCATTGTTTGCTCACCTTATTGAAGACCCGACTCATCACATCGTAATGAGCCGGCCCTTGGGAGCTACCAATTGCTCTTGTCAACAATTCAAGGTACACAAATTTTCATTTATCATTGAAGAGTCCACTACTCAATTGGTAAAGCACAAGGCTCTTAACCTTGCGGACATGGATTCAAGCCCCATGATGGGAGTTACATCATATGATGTTATTTTCATTGAAGTATATATCAAGTCCCAGCTCAATATTATCTTACTGAGCCGACCCTTGGGGGCTACACCGTTGCTATTCAAAGTTTACATGATTATATTTACAAAGTCCCTGCTCATTATTGCATAATGACCCGGCCCTTGGGGGCTACACTGGTTGGAGTTTTTATGAGTATAAGACAATTACAAGTCCCAGGTTGCTGCAAGCAGGACAATCCGGCACTTGGGGACTAGATAATATAGAGTATTCAGTTTTTACTAAGTGACTGGGATGAACATAATATAGAGCATTCAGTTTTTACTAAGTGACTGGGATGAACAACATGGATTTCTTCTTAAGTGGCAGTATTTATATTGAAGCAAGTCTTAAGCCATCCCTTTGTTCTGCTCAAGACTTGGGGGCTACAGGTATTATATTATTATCGAAGAACTATTTTCAAATTCTCAGTTTTGAGCAAACCGGATTGACCCGGCGTCACCAATCATTACGACCCTGTGGCTGCAACCCGGCGTCATCAATAATCATGAACCGGCGTTGGCAACAATCATGAACCGGCGTTGGCAACAATCATGACCCGGAATTATCAGTTTTTATAACTCGGCAGTTTTGGTAATGATAAACCGACAAGTTCTACATCTTCAAACCGGCCGAATTTCAGATGAGTATTTCAAGACCAAAATTTCTTAAACTGACGCTTTGGAAGCCGACTCAAGTGGATTATTCTTAACAATATTTTCTATGAGAAGCCAACATCAGCAATTTGAGTATGAAGCTGGTTATTGACCCGGATTTTCTAGGAGGAAATGACAAGGACTAAGGATGATCAGATGCCGGTTTACAAGAATTCTTAATCCGGAGCACAACCTGTCAAATTTGTTCTTGTGTTTATTTTGCAGCATAAGTTTACCATGGATAAATCCAAGCTAAACTTGGGGGATATACCCCGCGGCGTAAACCGGCCGGAAGTTTAACCCGGCCGGACTTGGCGGTTTATCTGAAGACCCCGCTGGCACTTGGCGATTCACCGGGTGACCCGTTTGGACCTGGCGGTTCACGACTCATTGGTAATCCGGCAGGTGGGTGCGAGGAGCGGCAAGACCTGGTGGCCCAACGGGCGGTTCATGAAGGCCGGTTCATACTATGGTGGGCCGGTTTAAGAGGAAAGGCAGGAGGAATATTTACCTTACAAGGAGTTAAGACCAGGACTTGTATCCGGTTTGTATTAGAGATAGACTAGTCCTAATCCTAATAGGACTCCACATGTAAACCGCCCCTTCAACATATATAAGGAGGGGCAGGGCTCCCCAAAGGGGGACAAGCAAGAAACAATCTTAGGGCTAGACACAAAGAGGAGAGCCGGTTTACGGCGACTCCCTCATGATGATAATGAGACCTAGCCTCAAACAGCATGTAGGGTTTATACCGGATGATGTTTCCCGGGGCCCGAAGCTGTCTAAACCCTAGTCTTATGCATTGATCCGCCCTGCGTCTCTCATCCCAATCAACCCCTCTCAAGCTACCACATAGATGCGCTGGCCTCGCGACTAAGTCCTGACACTAAGGACATCTGTCGTGACAAAACCACAACAGACTGTGAACGTGTCATTTCCGTGTCCAACAGGTCATCGCTTTTGTCTAACAGTTTTTGAGTATGTTCCATAGCCCTTTGTTGTTCAGTAGCAATTTTAGCAAGTGTTTTGTAGCTGGGTTTGGATTCACAATCAGAGTCATCTTCACTTGATGTTTGAAAGTAAGCATCGCGTGATTTTACCTTGGCACCACATGCCATGAAGAAGTAGGTGGGAGCAGGATCGTCCTTGTCATCAGCTTCAGCGTTGGTGTGGAAGTCATTGCCTTCAGTGTTGAAGATGGACTTGGCAACATAGGCTGTGGCACGAGCCAGACTTGCAACGCCAGGGTCAAACTCTTCTCCGGACTCCACCTCCGCCTCCTCAGAAGCAGACTCCTCCTCTGAATCCATTTCCTTGCCAACAAAGGCACGAGCCTTGCCAGATGAGCTCTTCTTGTGTGATGAATACTTGGAAGAAGACTTAGAGGAAGACTTTGAGGATTTCTTCTTCTTCTTGTCATCAGAATCATATTCCTTGCTCTTCTTCTTCTTCGTCTTCTTCTCATTGTCCCACTGTGGACACTCAGATATGTAGTGACCAGGTTTCTTGCACTTGTGGAAGGTTCTCTTCTTGTGGTCATGGGTGGAAGCTTCATCATTCTTGGAACTAGACCGTGAAGACTTTCTAAAGCCCTTCTTCTTGGTGAACCTCTGAAACTTCTTCACAAGCATGGCAAGTTCCTCTCCAATGTCTTCAGGATCATCAGAACCGCAGTCAGATTCCTCTTCAGATGAGGAAACCACTTTTGCCTTCAAGGCGCGAGTTCGGCCATAACTGGGACCATAGATATCTCTTTTCTCAGAAAGCTGGAACTCATGTGTGTTAAGCCTCTCAAGTATATCAGACGGATCGAGTGTCTTGAAGTCAGGACGTTCTTGTATCATGAGGGCAAGGGTGTCAAAGGAGCTGTCAAGTGATCTCAGTAGTGTCTTGACGATTTCATGCTTGGTGATCTCAGTGGCACCAAGAGCTTGAAGTTCATTTTTGATGTCAGTCAGACGATCAAACGTGAGTTGGACATTTTCATTGTCATTTCTCTTGAAGCGGTTGAAGAGGTTGCGAAGAATACTGATCCTTTGATCTCTCTGGGTTGAGACGCCTTCATTGACCTTGGATAGCCAGTCCCAGACTAGCTTCGACGTTTCCAGAGCACTCACATGGCCATACTGTCCTTTGGTCAGATGACCACAGATGATGTTCTTAGCAGTATAGTCCAGTTGAATGAACTTCTTGACATCAGTGGGGGTGACACCTTCACCAGTTTTGGGAACGCCGTTCTTGACGACATACCAGAGGTCGACATCAATGGCTTCAAGATGCATGCGCATCTTATTCTTCCAGTAGGGATATTCAGTTCCCTCAAACACGGGCAAGCAACGGAGACTTTGATTATCCCTGCAGTCGACATAGCTGAAACTCCAGGTGGTTGAACCGAATCACACAGAACAAGGGAGTACCTTGCTCTGATACCAATTGAAAGTGCTAGTATCGACTAGAGGGGGGTGAATAGGTGATTTTTACGAAAGTCTTCAAAACTTGGAAGTTTCGAAGACAAACAATAGAAATGACCTAGTTAATATGCAGCGGAAGATAAACTACCATACGTAAGCCATAGTCAAGTATGCAATGATGTGAAAGTACATGACTAATAGCAGCTAAGTAGTAAGGATCAGGATGGAAGATAGTATGAAGCCAATCAACAGTAGTAGTCAAGCAATGAAGTCAAACAGGTACACAGATAGGCAATGACTTCATGAAGACAAACTTAAGTAAAGGAAGGAAGAGGATAGAACCAGTCACTTGTTGAAGACACATGATTTGTTGGACCAGTTCCAGTTGCTGTGACAACTGTACATCTGGTTAGGGAGGCTGAGATTCAACTCAGAAGACCGCGTCTTCACCTTATTCCCCTTGAGCTAAGGACACCTAGTCCACGCCCAATCACTCTGGTAAGTCTTCAAGGTAGACTCCCAAACCTTCACAGACTTCGTTCACCGGCAATCCACAATGACTCTTGGATGCTCAGAACGCGACGCCTAACCGGCTGGAGGATACACAGTCCTCAAGTGTAATGAGTCTTCAGGTCACACAGACAGAAAGACTTCAGTGATGCCTAACACTCTTTGGCTCTGGGTGTTTGGGCTTGGTCCTCGCAAGGATTTTTCTCTCTCAAAGGCTTCGAGGTGAGTTGCTCTCAAAACGACAAAAGCCGTAGAATAACTCTGAGCAGCCACCAATTTATGGTGTACGGGTGGGCTATTTATAGCCACTGGGCAACCCGACCTGATATGTCCGAAATGACCCTGGGTCACTAAGGAACTGACACGTGTTCCAACGGTCAGATTTCAAACACACACGGCAACTTTACTTGGGCTACAAGCAAAGCTGACTTATCCAGCTCAGGATAAGATTTGCTCTCATTGTCTTCGCTCGAAGACATAGGATTTGGGTTGAGCATCACTTCAGTCACTCTGACTTAGTTCACTTGGACCCCACTTAACAATACGGTGGTTCCTATGACTCAACAAAGAAGAAAAGGAAACAACGAAACAACACAGTCTTCGCGCTCCATAGTCTTCACTCAATGTCTTCTCATGTCATAGTCTTCAATATGAATATCTTCACATACCACCATTGTCTTCACTATCTTCATACATTTTTAGGGGTCATCTTCGGTAGGTAAACCGAATCAAAGAGGGACACTACCTGCGTTATCCTGCAATTCTCACAAACGCATTAGTCCCTCAACCAACTTTGTCGTCAATACTCCAAAACCAACTAGGGGTGGCACTTGATGCACTTACAGTACGCTTACGTGAGACAGGTTCCACCGACTGACATGCACTAGTTGCATAAGGTGGCTAGCGGGTGTATGTCTCTCCCACTTTAGTTGGAGCGGATTCG
Source organism: Triticum aestivum (assembly GCF_018294505.1). Taxonomy (NCBI): domain Eukaryota; kingdom Viridiplantae; phylum Streptophyta; class Magnoliopsida; order Poales; family Poaceae; genus Triticum; species Triticum aestivum. Next base: position 524,646,291 of record NC_057798.1, read on the forward strand.
ATGAAAAGGGTCCTTATGAAGGGTAAATAGAAATTGGCATATCACATTGTGGTTTTACGTAGGTAAGAAACGTTCTTGCTAGAAACCTATAGAAGCCACGTAAAAACTTGCAACAACAATTAGAGGACTTCTAACTTGTTTTTGCAGCATATGCCTTGTGATGTGATATGGCCAAAAGGATGTGATGAATGATATATGTGATGTATGAGATTGATCATGTTCTTGTAATAGGAATCACGACTTGCATGTCCATGAGTATGACAACCGGCAAGAGCCATAGGAGTTGTCTTTATTTTTTTGTATGACCTGCGTGTCATTGAATAACACCATGTAAATTACTTTACTTTATTGCTAAACGCGTTTGCCATAGAAGTAGAAGTAGTCGTTGGCGTGACAACTTCATGAAGACACGATGATGGAGATCATGATGATGGAGATCATGGTGTCATGCCGGTGATGAAGATGATCATGGCGCCCCGAAGATGGAGATCAAAGGAGCAATATGATATTGGCCATATCATGTCACTATTTGATTGCATGTGATGTTTATCATGTTTTTCATTTTATTTGCTTAGAACGACGGTAGCTTAAATAAGATGATCCCTTGAAATAATTTCAGGAAAAGTGTTCCCCCTAACTATGCACCATTGCGAAGGTTCGTTGTTTCGAAGCACCACGTGATGATCGGGTGTGATAGATCCTAACGTTCGAATACAACGGGTGTAAGCCAGATTTACAAACGCAATACACTTAGGTTGACTTGATGAGCCTAGCATGTACATACATGGCCTCGGAACACGGAAGACCGAAAGGTCGAGCATGAGTCGTATAGAAGATACGATCAACATGAAGATGTTCACCGATGATGACTAGTCCGTCTCACGTGATTATCGGACATGGCCTAGTTGACTCGGATCATGTTTCACTTAGATGACTAGAGAGATGTCTGTCTGAGTGGGAGTTCATTGAATAATTTGATTAGATGAACTTAATTATCATGAACTTAGTCTAAAAACCTTTGCAAAGTGTCTTGTAGATCAAATGGCCAACACTCATGTCCACCTCAACTTCAACACGTTCCTAGAGAAAACCAAGCTGAAAGATGATGGCAGCAACTATACGGACTCGGTCCGGAACCTGAGGATCATCCTCATAGCTGCCAAGAAAGATTATGTCCTAGAAGCACCGCTAGGTGAAGCACCCATCCCAGAGAACCAAGACGTTATGAACGCTTGGCAGTCTCGTGCTGATGATTACTCCCTTGTTCAGTGCGGCATGCTTTACAGCTTAGAACTGGATCTCCAAAAGCGTTTTGAGCAACATGGAGCATATGAGATGTTCGAAGAGATGAAAATGGTTTTCCAAGCTCATGCCCGGGTCGAGAGATATGAAGTCTCCGACAAGTTCTTCAGTTGTAAGATGGAGGAAAATAGTTCTGTCAGTGAGCACATACTCACAATGTCTGGGTTGCACAACCGCTTGACTCAGCTGGGAGTTAATCTCCCGGATGACACGGTTATTGACAAAATCCTTCAGTCGCTTCCACCGAGCTACAAGAGCTTTGTGATCAACTTCAATATGCAGGGGATGGAAAAGACCATTCCTGAGGTATATTCAATGTTGAAATCAGCGGAGGTAGAGATCAAAAAGGAACATCAAGTGTTGATGGTGAATAAAACCACTGAGTTCAAGAAAGGCAAGGGTAAGAAGAACTTCAAGAAGGACGGGAAGGGAGTTGCCGCGCCCGGTAAGCCAGTTGTCGGGAAGAAGTCAAAGAATGGACCCAAGCCTGAGACAGAGTGCTTTTATTGCAAGGGAAGTGGTCACTGGAAGCAGAACTGCCCCAAGTACTTAGCGGACAAGAAGGACGGCAACACCAAAGGTATATGTGATATACATGTTATTGATGTGTACCTTACCAACACTCGTAGTAGCTCCTGGGTATTTGATACCAGTGCGGTTGCTCATATTTGTAACTCAAAGCAGGAGCTGCGGAATAAGCGGAGACTGGCGAAGGACGAGGTGACGATGCGCGTCGGGAATGGTTCCAAGGTCGATGTGATCGCCGTCGGCACGCTACCTCTACATTTACCTACGGGATTAGTTTTAAACCTCAATAATTAGTGCCAGCTTTGAGCATGAACATTGTATCAGGATCTCGTTTAATTCGAGATGGCTACTCATTTAAATCCGAGAATAATGGTTGTTCTATTTATATGAGAGATATGTTTTATGGTCATGCCCCGCTGGTGAATGGTTTATTCTTAATGAATCTCGAGCGTAATGTTACAAATATTCATAGTGCGAATACAAAAAGATGTAAAGTTGACAACGATAGTCCCACATACTTGTGGCACTGCCGCCTTGGTCACATTGGTGTCAAGCGCATGAAGAAGCTCCATGCTGATAGACTTTTAGAGTCTCTCGATTATGAATCATTTGACACATGCGAACCATGCCTCATGGGCAAAATGACCAAGACTCCGTTCTCCGGAACAATGGAGCGAGCAACCAACTTATTGGAAATCATACATACTGATGTGTGCGGTCCAATGAGCGTCGAGGCTCGCAGAGGCTATCGTTATGTTCTCACCCTCACTGATGACTTGAGTAGATATGGGTATGTCTACATGATGAAACACAAGTCTGAGACCTTTGAAAAGTTCAAGGAATTTCAGAATGAGGTAGAGAATCAACGTGACCGAAAGATAAATTTCTTACGATCAGATCGTGGGGGAGAATATTTAAGTCACAAATTTGGTACACACTTAAGGAAATGTGGAATCGTTTCACAACTCACGCCGCCTGGAACACCTCAGCGAAATGGTGTGTCCGAACGTCGTAATCGCACTCTATTGGATATGGTGCGATCTATGATGTCACTTACCGATTTACCGCTATCATTTTGGGGATACGCTCTAGATTCAACTACATTCACTTTAAATAGGGCACCGTCTAAATCCGTTGAGACGACACCGTTTGAATTATGGTTTGGGAAGAAACCTAAGCTGTCGTTTCTAAAAGTTTGGGGATGCGATGCTTATGTCAAGAAACTTCAAACTGAAAAGCTCGAACCCAAGTCGGAAAAATGTGTCTTCATAGGATACCCTAAGGAAACCATTGGGTATACCTTCTACTTAAGATCCGAGGGCAAGATCTTTGTTGCCAAGAATGGGTCCTTTCTGGAGAAAGAGTTTCTCTCAAAAGAAGTAAGTGGGAGAAAAGTGGAACTTGATGAAGTACTACCTCTTGAACCAGAAAGTAGCGCAACTCAGGAAGATGTTCCTGTGGTGCCTGCACCGACTAGAGAGGAAACCAATGATGATGATCAAGGTACTTTGGATCAAGTTACTACTGAACTTCGTAGGTCCATGAGGACACGTTCCACACCAGAGTGGTATGGCAATCCTGTCCTAGAAATCATGTTGTTAGACAACGGTGAACCTTCGAACTATGAAGAAGCAATGGCGGGCCCAGATTCCAACAAATGGCTTGATGGCATGCAATCCGAGATAGGATCCATGTATGAAAACAAAGTATGGACTTTGACAGACTTGCCCGATGATCGGCGGGCAATAGAAAACAAATGGATCTTTAAGAAGAAGACGGATGTGGATGGTAATGTTACCATCTATAAAGCTCGACTTGTCGCTAAGGGTTATCGACAAGTTCAAGGGATTGACTACGATGAGACATTCTCTCCCGTAGCGAAGCTGAAGTCCGTCTGAATCATGTTAGCAATTGCCGCATACTATGATTATGAGATATGGCAAATGGACGTCAAAACGGCATTCCTTAACGGTCATCTTAAGGAAGAACTGTATATGATGCAGCCGGAAGGTTTTGTCGACCTTGAGAATGCTAACAAGGTATGCAAACTCCAGCGATCCATTTATGGGCTGGTGCAAGCATCTCGGAGTTGGAACATTCGCTTTGATGAGATGATCAAAGTGTTTGGGTTTATGCAGACTTATGGAGAAGCCTGCATTTACAAGAAAGTGAGTGGGAGCTCTGTAGCATTTCTCACATTATATGTAGATGACATACTTTTGATGGAAAATGATATAGAACTTTTGGACAACATTAAGGCCTACTTGAATATGTGTTTTTCAATGAAGGACCTTGGAGAAGATGCTTACATATTAGGCATCAAGATCTATAGAGATAGATCGAGACGCCTCATAGGTCTTTCACAGAGTACATACCTTGATAAGATATTGAAGAAGTTCAATATGGATCAGTCCAAGAAGGGGTTCTTGCCTGTGTTGCAAGGTGTGAAATTGAGCTCGGCTCAATGTCCGACCACGACAGAAGATAGAGAAAAGATGAGTGTCGTCCCCTATGCCTCAGCCATAGGGTCTATCATGTATGCCATGACCTGTACCAGACCTGATATAAACCTTGCCGTAATTTTGGTAGGTAGGTACCAAAGTAATCCCGGCATGGAACACTAGACAGCGGTCAAGAACATCTTAAAGTACCTGAAAAGGACTAAGGATATGTTTCTCGTATATGGAGGTGACGAAGAGCTTGTTGTAAAGGGTTACGTCGACGCTAGCTTCGACACAGATCTGGATGACTCTAAGTCACAAACCGGATACGTGTATATTTTGAATGGTGGGGCAGAAAGCTAGTGCAGTGGCAAGCAAAGCGTCGTGGCGGGATCTACATGTGAAGCGGAGTACATGGCAGCCTCGGAGGCAGCGCATGAAGCAATCTGGGTGAAGGAGTTCATCACCGACCTAGGAGTCATACCCAATGCGTCGGGGCCGATCACACTCTTCTGTGACAACACTGGAGCTATTGCACTTGCCAAGGAGCCCAGGTTTCACAAGAAGACCAGGCACATCAAGCGTCGCTTCAACTCCATTCGTGAAAATGTTCAAGATGGAGACATAGATATTTGTAAAGTATATACGGACCCGAATATAGCAGATCCGTTGACTAAACCTCTCCCTAGAGCAAAACATGATCAACACCAGAACGCTATAGGTGTTCGATTCATCACAATGTAACTAGATTATTGACTCTAGTGCAAGTGGGAGACTGTTGGCAATATGCCCTAGAGGCAATAATAAAATGGTTATTATTATATTTGTCTGTTCATGATAATTCTCTATTGTTCATGCTATAATTGTATTATCCGGAAATCGTAATACATGTGTGAATACATAGACCACAACAAGTCCCTAGTGAGCCTTTAGTTGACTAGCTCGTTGATCAACAGATAGTCATGGTTTCCCGACTATGGACATTGGATGTCATTGATAACAAGATCACATCATTAGGAGAATGATGTGATGGACAAGACCCAATCCTAAGCATAGCACAAAGATCATGTAGTTCGTTTAGCTAGAGCTTTTACAAATGTCAAGTATCATTTCCTTAGACCATGACATTGTGCAACTCCCGGATACCATAGGAGTGCTTTGGGTGTGCCAAACATCACAACGTAACTGGGTGACTATAAAGGTGCACTACGGGTATCTCCAAAAGTGTCTGTTGGGTTGGCACGAATCGAGATTGGGATTTGTCACTCCGTATGACGGAGAGGTATCTCTGGGCCCACTCGGTAATGCATCATCATAATGAGATCAATGTGACCATGTGTCTGGTCACGGGATCATGCATTACGGTACGAGTAAAGTGACTTGCCGGTAACGAGATTAAACGAGGTATTGGGATACCGACGATCTAATCTCGGGCAAGTAACGTACCAATTGACAAAGGGAAATGTATACGGGATTGATTGAATCCTCGAAATCGTGGTTCATCCGATGAGATCATCGAGGAGCGTGTGGGAGCCAACATGGGTATCCAGATCCCGCTATTGGTTATTGACCGGAGAGGCGTCTCGGTCATGTCTGCATGTCTCCCGAACCCGTAGGGTCTACACACTTAAGGTTCGGTGATGCTAGGGTTGTAGAGATATATGTATGCAGTAACCCGAAAGTTGTTCGGAGTCCCGGATGAGACCCCGGACGTCACGAGGAGTTCCGGAATGGTCCGGAGGTGAAGATTTATATATGGGAAGTTCAGTTTCGGCCATCGAGAAAGTTTCGGGGGTCACCGGTATTGTACCAGGACCACCAGATGGGTCACGGGGGTCCACTGGGTGGGGCCACCTATCCCGGAGGGTCCCATGGGCTGAAGTGGGAGGGGAACCAGCCCGTGGTGGGCTGGTGCCCCCCCTTTGGGCCCCCCTGCGCCTAGGGTTGGAAACCCTAGGGGTGGGGGGTGCCTCCACTTGCCTTGGGGGGCAAGCCACCCCCTTGGCCGCCGCCCCCCTTGGAGATCCCATTTCCTAGGGCCAGCGCCCCCAGGGGGCCTATATAAAGAGGGGGGAGGGAGGGCAGCCGCACTCCAAGTCTCGGGCGCCTCCCTCTCCGCACGCACCACCTCTCCCTCTCGCAGAAGCTTGGCGAAGCCCTGCCGAGATCGCTGCTGCATCCACCACCACGCCGTCGTGCTGCTGGATCTTCATCAACCTCTCCTTCCGCCTTGCTGGATCAAGAAGGAGGAGCCGTCTTCCCAGCCGTACGTGTGTTGAACGCGGAGGTGCCGTCCGTTCGGCGCTAGGATCTCCGGTGATTTGGATCACGACGAGTACGACTCCCTCAACCCCGTTCTCTTGAACGCTTCCGCTCGCGATCTACAAGGGTATGTAGATGCAATCCTCTCTCTCGTTGCTAGATGACTCCATAGATTGATCTTGGTGAAGCGTAGAATTTTTTTATTTTCCGCAACGTTCCCCAACACTACACATGTCACACCATTCCCCCTTCCCTTATACTAGGTTTACATCATTAGAGGTCTCTCTACTCCACATACACACACTCCCTATCACACACAAACGCGTGCACAAACACACACAGACACGCACAAACACCCATTTATCTGGATCCTCATCTCTCCCCATGCCCGCATGTGTATCTCACACACTCACTCTCTGATTGTGTATATGTGTCTCCATGTTACACAACACAAATCCCCATGTACATGTCTCTCTCTATCCTCCACACACATAGACACAAAGAATCTCTTACCATTGCCTCAGTCTCTAGACATATCACACACGCACACTGTCTCTCTTTCTCTCTCGCAAACACGCTCAACAAGGGTTTCCCCATGAATAACTTACCGTCCATTCATCAACAGTCGTGGTAGTACGACGAACACGAGACGTGAAAAAGAATAAATCTACACGTGCTTAGCCCACCTAGTATGACTACTAGGACTAGAGCAAGCCAAAAAGCGTGTCGCTGTCACCCCCTCATCAGCGACGGGAAAACCTTTGTTTTACACAGTCGAGAAGTCATTGTGCTAAGGCCCCACATGCCGAGGCATTGAATAGAATGTAGATGCTAGTTTACGGATACAAGTATCGATAATACGTTTGTATCTCCATACTTATATTTCCTCTCATAAAAAATCGAGTTGGTGATGATGGTACGCTTGCCATCTTGCAATATAGACCGTCCGATCTATATCTGATGGATGGAAATTAAACTAAAAGATACCCGCACCTCTCTCCACATTTGCAGACAAGGCCTTCCCTCATTCATCCTTGTTTCCAACAACCTCATTGTTGAGCAATTAAGAAAAAGCCTCTGGAACAAACTGGTCTGGTGGCCGCTGCAGGCATCGTCAATCCCCATGCCTCCGCTCAGCTCGACCACCAATCGCCACCACGCCCCACTCCTCTTCACTCCTATTTCTCGAGATGTTATTAGTTTTTACACATGGGATTACTCCCGCATGGGTCAATCACAACAAGTGTTTTATAAAAAAATGCATCTTGATGTTTCGTCCAATGCACGGATCTTGCTAGTACTCCTATAGAAGACTAAGTTGGTGATGATGGTGTGTCTGCCATCTATCGTTTCTGACCATTAGATCTACATCTAATGACTGTGAGGTAAGTTGTTGCCTTTTCTCACCAACATCCCACTTCTCTACCAATTTGCAGAAAAAACCCATAGTTAGTATCTTAAAACCAACCATATCCCTCCTTCACCTCACCAAAACAGCCCAAGGAATATATTCTAATTGAAACATAATATATCTCTAGTGATATATGTATATCAAAATTAGAGTGTTTTGTATCAAGTTTGTGAATAAGTATTATCCTAATTATGATCGGTTGCAACGCACATGAACATTGCTAGTATTTCCAACCATGCAAAAAAATTCCTAGTATTTCCATAGTTTCGAGTTTTCCATCAAGATATTAGTCACTCGTGGTTGATATTTACTTTCAACCATGTACACATATGCACTATGTAACTAGCCTTGCTTATTGGCTTCCAAAGCTTAACTTTCACTCCTACTTACAATATGTAGAGTATTTAACAAAAATCTACCACTTTCAACCAGCCCTAGGAAGAATCTATTGAACAAAAAATAGCAAAAACATACCTAAAATTTCTTAATCCACGCCAAAAACTACTACCTAGTGCTGATTAGGCTCGTTTAAACCCGTTTATGACAGGGTTGGTCCACACGTCCGCGCTGACGAGGCAGCTTAAACCAACACATTTTGTTTGACCTTTGACACGAGGGACCCACATCTGACCTTCTATCTTGTTATTCCCCCTCAGATCATTATTTTTCATGAACATTACTTCAAACAGTACTGATGCGTGTTCGTCGGTGGCGCCGGTGATGAGCGAGTTGGCCGCCGCTCCACCGGACGGGCCGGATGCCGCGCTGGCCTCCGCACGGGTTCGTAGGCTGGCCCGAGCATGACTCACGAGCGAGCAAACCGCCGCGCTGGCTTTCTCTCGAGCCAAATGGCTGGCCTTAGCGCGGCACACGCGCGAGCAAACCGCCACGCCGCCGTGCAAATCTAGCTAGCAAACCTTGCAGACAAGCAGCTGGACGGAGCTATCTTGGTTAGCTAGCGGCCGTGAGTGCCGGATGGAGCTGGCATCCGGGCTGCCGCAAGATGGTCTCTGCACCGCCGGTGGTTTTGACTTCGCCTTCTGCCCGCGGCAGTAGCTGCGTCCCATGGCCAAGGATGACTAGGTGGACGGGCAGGAGGTAGGAGGTCACTCGGGGATTTTTGTGCAGACTGACATGCAGGTCCCACAAGTCATAACGTCTAACTTCTCGATCGAATAGAAGGTGTTGACTCAATGGGCGATGAGACGTCTCCAACGTATCTATAATTTTTGATTGTTCCATGCTATTATATTACCCCTTTTGGATGTTTATGGGCTTTATTTCACACATTTATATCATTTTTTGGGACAAACCTACTAACTTGAGGCCCAGCCCGCATTGCTGTTTTTTTGCCTATTTCAGTATGTCGAAGAAAAGGAATATCAAATGGAGTCCAAACGGAATGAAACCTTCGGGAGCGTGATTTTTGGAACGAACGTGATCCAGAGGACTTGGAGTGAAAGTCAAGAAGTCGCCGAGGCGACCACAAGACAGGAGGGTGCGCCCCCTATCTTGTGGGCCCCTCGGGCGGCCACCGACGTACTTCTTCCTCCTATATAAGCCTACGTACCTCGAAAACATCCAGGGAGCCAACGAAACACAATTTCCACCACCGTAACCTTCTGTATCCGCGAGATCCCATCTTGGAGCCTTCGTCGGCGCTCTGCCGGAGGGGGAATCGACCATGGAGGGCTTCTACATCAACACCATAGCCCCTCTGATGAGTTGTGAGTAGTTTACCATAGACCTTCGGGTCCATAGTTATTAGCTAGATGGCTTCTTCTCTCTTTTTGGATCTCAATACAATGTTCTCCCCCTCTCTTGTGGAGATCTATTCGATGTAAACTCTTTTTGCGGTGTGTTTGTCGAGATCCGATGAATTGTGGGTTTATGATCAAGTTTATCTATGAGAAATATTTGAATATCCTCTGAATTCTTTTATGTATGATTAAGTTATCTTTGCAAGTCTCTTCGAATTATCAGTTTGGTTTGGCCTATTAGATTAATCTTGCATGCCATGGGAGAAGTGCTTAGCTTTGGGTTCAATCTTGCGGTGTCCTTACCCAGTGACAGAAAGGGTTGCAAGGCACGTATTGTATTGTTGCCATCGAGGATAAAAATATGGGGTTTATATCATATTGCATGAGTTTATCCCTCTACATCATGTCATCTTGCTTAATGTGTTACTCTGTTCTTTATGAACTTAATACTCTAGATGCAGGCAAGAGTCGGTCGATGTGTGGAGTAATAGTAGTAGATGCAGGCAGGAGTAGGTCTACTTGTCACAGACGTGATGCCTATATACATGATCATGCCTAGATAATCTCATAATTATTCGCTTTTCTATCAATTGCTCAATAGTAATTTGTTCACCCACCGTAATACTTATGCCATCTTGAGAGAAGCCACTAGTGAAACCTATGGCCCCCGGGGTCTATCTTTTATCATATAAGCTTTCAATCTACTTTTATTTGCATCTTTACTTTTTGCATCTATATTATAAAATACCAAAAATATATTTATCTTATCATACGATCTCTATCAGAACTCACTTTCGCAAGTGGCCGTGAAGGGATTGACAACCCCTTTATTGCGTTGGTTGCGAGTTCTTTGTTTGTTTGTGTAGGTGCGTGGGACTTTTGAGGAGCCTCCTACTGGATTGATACCTTGGTTCTCAAAAACTGAGGGAAATACTTATGCTACTATTGCTGCATCACCCTTTCCTCTTCAAGGAAAACCAACGCAAGCTTAAGATGTAGCAAGAAGGATTTTTGGCGCCGTTGCTGGGGAGGTCTTCGCTCAAGGTAAGATCAATTCGCCGGCCTTCCTTTTGAAGATGCCGCTACTCATCTAAACAACTTTGTTGACTTGTGTGATATGCAAAAGAAGAAAGATACGGATAACGATATTGTTAAATTGAAGTTATTTCCGTTTTCACTTAGAGATCGTGCTAAAGTTTGGTTTTCGTCTTTGCCTAAAATAGTATTGATCCTTGGAACAAGTGCAAAGATGCTTTTATCTCTAAGTATTTTCCTCCCGCTAAGATTATCACTCTTAGGAATGATATTATGAATTTTAAACAACTTGATCATGAGAATGTTGCCCAATCTTGGGAAAGAATGAAATTGATGATTCACAATTGCCCTACTCATGGTTTGAATTTATGGATGATCATACAAATTTTTTATGCCGGTTTGAACTTTGCTTCTAAAAATCTTTTAGATTTGGTGGCGGGAGGCACATTTATGGAAATCACATTAGGAGATGCTACAAAACTTCTTGATAATATTATGGCTAATTATTCTCAATGGCACACCGAAAGATCTTCTAGTAAAAAAAGTGCATGCTATAGAAGAAATCAATGTTTTGAGTGGAAAGATGGATGAACTTATGAAATTGTTTGCTACTAAGAATACTCCTCTTGATCCCAAGGATATGCCTTTGTCTACTTTGATTGAGAATAATAATGAGTCTATGGATGTGAATTTTGTTGGTAGGAATAGTTTTGGAAATAATGCTTATAGAGGAAACTTTAATTCTAGACCGTTCCCTAGTAATTCCTCTAATAATTATGGAAATTCCTACAATAATTCTTATGGTAATTTTAATAAGATGCCCTCTGATTTTGAGAATAGTGTGAAAGATTTTATGATTTGTCAAAAGAATTTTAATGCTTTGCTTGAAGAAAAATTGCTCAAAGTTGATGATTTGGCTAGGAACATTGATAGACTTTCGCTTGATGTTGATTCTCTTAAACTTAGATCTTCTCCTCCTAAGCATGATATCAATGAGTCTCTCAAATAAATGAGAATTTTGATTGATGAGTGCAAGGAAAGAACCGCTAGATTGCGTGCTAAGAAAGATTGCTTTATAAAGGCGTGTTCTTCTAGTTTCCATGAAAATAATGATGAAGATCTTAAAGTTATTGATGCGTCTCCTATTATATCTTTGTTTCACAATATGAATCTTGATAATAATGGGACGAAGATGAGGTAACTTTAGTTAGAAGGCGTCCCAAGAATTTGGAGTTTTTAGATTTTGATGCTAAATTTGGTAAAAGTGGGATTGGAGAGGTCATGACTTTAAATAGCATTGAACCCACTATCTCTGCTTTCAAGGAATTTGATTATGATAATTGTTCTTTAGAAGGTTGTATTTCCTTGTTGCAATCCGTTGTTAACTCTCCTCATGCTTATAGTCAAAATAAAGCTTTTACCAAACATATTGTTGATGCCTTGATGCAATCTTATGATGAAAAACTCAATTTGAAGTTTCTATACCTAGAAAACTTAATGATGAGTGGGAACCTACTATAAAGATTAGAATTAAAGATCATGAGTGTTTTGCTTTGTGTGATTTGGGTGCTAGTGTTTCCACGATTACGAAAACTTTATGTGATATTCTAGGTTTCCATGATCTTGATGATTGCTCTTTAAATTTGCACCTTGCGGATTCCACCATTAAAAGGCCAATGGGAAGGATCAATGATGTTCTCATCTTGCAAATAGAAAATTGGTGCCCGTAGATTTTATCGTTCTTGATATAGATTGCAATCTTTCTTGCCCTATTATTCTTGGTAGACCTTTCCTTAGAACGATTGGTGCGATTATTGATATGAAGGAAGGGAATATTAGATTCCAATTTCCATTAAAGAAAGGCATGGAGCACTTTCCAAGAAAGAAAGTTAAATTACCTTATGAATCTATCATGTGAGCTACTTATGAATTTAGTGCCAAAGATGGCACCACTTAGATCTATCTTCGCTTTTATGCCTAGCTAGGGGCGTTAAACGATAGCGCTAGTTGGGAGGCAACCCAATTTTATTTGTGTTTTTTTGTTTTTGTTCCTGTTTATTAATAAATTTTGCATCTACCTTCTGTTTAGATGTGTTTTTATGTTTTAATTAGTGTTTGTGCCAAGTAGAACCTATAGAATAACCTATGATGATAGTTGATTTGATTCTGTTGAAAAACAGAAACTTTGCATGCACGAATTTAATTTTGTTAAATCACAGAAACGTGCTTTTGCATTGATTTTTTTTTTGCTTCTAATCAATAGACAAATTTTTCAGAACTTCCTATTTTGGTAGGAGTTTTAGAGTTCCAGAAGTTTGTGTTAGTTACAGAATGCTACAAACTGTTCTGTTTTGGACAGATTCTGTTTTTCGTGTGTTGTTTGCTTATTTTGATGCATCTATGGCTAGTAAAATAGTTTATAAACCATAGAGAAGTCAGAATACAGTAGGTTTAACACCAAAATAAATAAAGAATGAGTTCATTACAGTACCTTATGTGGTGGTTTTGTTTTCTTTCACTAACGGACCTTCTAAGATTTCCTGTTGAGTTTTGTGTTGTGAAGTTTTCAAGTTTTTGGTAAAGGTTTTATGGACTATGGAATAAGGAGTGGCAAGAGCCTAAGTTTGGGGATGCCAAAGGCACCCCAAGATATTCAATAATAGCCAAAAGCCTAAGCTTGGGGATGCCCCGGGAAGGCACCCCCTCTTTCGTCTTCGTTCATTGGTAACTTTACTTGGAGCTATATTTTTATTCGCCACATGATATGTGTTTTGCTTGGAGCGTCGTGTATTATATTAGTCTTTGCTTTTTAGTTTACCACAATCATCCTTGCTGTACACACCTTTTGGGAGAATCCCACTTGATTAGAATTTGCTAGAATACTCTATGTGCTTCACTTATATCTTTTGAGCTTGATAGTTTTTGCTCTAGTGCTTCACTTATATCTTTTAGAGCACGGAAGTGGCTTAATTTTGAAGAAATTGCTAGTCTCTCATGCATCACTTATATTATTTTGAGAGTCTTTTAGAACAGCATGGTATTTGCTATGGTTACAAATTTGGTCCTAGAATGATGAGCATCCAAGTTGGGTATAATAAAAACTATCATAGGAAATGAATTGGATGCTATGATCAATTTGATGCTTGATAATTGTTTTGAGATATAAAGGTAGTAATGTTAGGGTCATGCTAGTGGGTAATTATGAAATTGAGAAATACTTTTGTTGAAGTTGGCAAGTCCCGTAGCATGCATGTATGGTAAAAGTTGTGTGACAAATTTGTTGCATGAGGTGCTCTTTTGATTGTCTTCCTTATGAGTGGCAGTCGGGGACATGCGATTGTCTTTTCCTACCAATCTATCCCTCTAGGGGCATGCGTAGTAGTACTTTGCTTTGAGGTCTAAGTAGACTTTTGCAATAATTATTTGAGTTCTTTATGACTAATGTGAGTCCATGGATATACGCACACTCATCCCTCCACTTTGCTAGCCTCTATTATACCGCGCAACTTTCGCCGGTATCATGAACCCATTATTTACCTTCCTCAAAACAGCCACCATACCTACCTATTATGGCATTTCCATAGCCATTCCGAGATATATTGCCATGCAAATTTTCACCGTTCCGTTTATTATGACACGTTCCATCATTGTCATATTGCTCTTTGCATGATCATGTAGTTGACATCGTATTTGTGGCAAGGCCACCTTCATAATTTTCATACATGTCGCTCTTGATTCATTGTATATCCCGGTACACCGCCGGAGGCATTCATATAGAGTCATATCTTATTCTAGCTTTGAGTTGTAATTCTTGAGTTGTAAATCAATAAAAGTGTGATGATCTTCATTATTAGAGCATTGTCTCAGTGAGGAAAGGATGATGAAGACTATGATTCCCCCACAAGTCGGGATGAGACTTCAGACTTTACAAAAAGAAAAAAAGAAAAAAAAATAAGAAAAAAAGGAAGGCCTGTCGGTGTACAAAAGTAGGGGCTCTGCTTTTGACCCCTTTACTTGTGCAGGGGCAGCCAGAGCCACCCGCCACGACCACGCATAACGGGGCAAGAAAGGGGAGCCAGAGAGAAGCCGAAGGCACAAGACAAACAAAGCAACAACAAGGACCAAGGCCACAAAGATCGGATGGAAGAAGCAGGTTTCCCCGGCAAGAACCCTTGCCGGGGCAGCCTCAGCGGCCCCGACAAGAACCCTTGCCGGGGCAGCCTCAGCGGCCCCGGCAAGACCCTTGCCGGGGCAGCTCGCCCACACCAGCTGAGCGAGCCACCTTTGAGCCCCCCAACGCTAGACAAACACATTGGGACAAGGCTCGGGAGGCACCTCCGTGGTGGCATGCAGATCTTTGTGAAGACAAAGAATAGTCAAGATCAAATGAGCATAGGAAGGCAACAATCCTCGGCAGGGGTCTTGCCTAGGAAGCCCACGAGACCCCCGGCAAGGTCCTTGCCAGGGATGACGGCGTGCCGCGGCAAGACCCTTGCCGGGCCACCCGACAAGGCCCTCACCAAGCGCGCCAGCAGGGCCATTGCCAGGCCCACGCCAGCCAAGTCTCCGCCGCCGTTCGCATGCAGCTGCCGACCCAACCAGCTGGGCAGGCACCTGCGTGGCAACATGTAGCCCTTCGTGGAGGCTCCACCACCGCGCCACCTCAGCTGCCTGCCTGCCTACATGGCACCGCATGCATTGCTGGCCAGGGCGCGTGTCAAAGCAAGGAGGAGCAGCGACGGAATCCCTCCCGTCCCCAATAAAGTGAAGGGACACGTAAGCCTCGCATTAAATGCACTTTATCCTGTAATACCAGCGATAAGCTCACAGTGCTGTAGCACTTTCCACCTCCTGTGTGCCACTGTGGCAGCCCCTTTCGCCTATAAAAGGAGGCCCATGGCGCACGAGAGAAGGATTCGGCTCTTTCGAACCTAGCAGCACCCAGAGCTAGTTCAAGAGCTCCAGAACACTAAATACATCCACCAAAGCAGGATCGTAGGATTTTACGCATCTTTGCGGCCCGAACCTGGGTAAATCCACTTTGTGTTGTCTGCTAGTCCTGCTCTTCTCACGATCCAGCACCCCGCAACCGTTGTAGGGATTCCAGAGATCCCATAGGTGTCGTTTCCCACCGACATCTTTGGCGCGCCAGGTAGGGGGGTGCTCAATTGTGAGAATCGGGTCCAGTGGTAGGCTTGGTAGTTCATCATCGCCGCAGCTCCTGTGGGGAAGGCGTCTAAGAAGGCGGCGCTGCCCGTTGGTTTGAAGGACGCCGTAGCGACGACAAGAGAGCTAAGTCATGCTGAACTTTAAGTTTTTTTCCTTAGATATAAGGTTATTATCCTCGACGGTTTGGCCTATGTATGGAGAGCCTGTACACAGAGGGGCCATCCTGCGATCGGCAACGCCCTTGTTCTATTTCGAGTCTGCTCAACAGTTCGAGCAGCCGCGTCAAGAGAGGCAGGGTAGCCTTTCGCCATCGGCAAAGCTCTCGGTTCTGACTCGAGTCAAGCTCGACAGATCAAGCGGCCGCGCCAAGGGCAGTAAGGTGCTTCACCCGGCAACACGCACACCCGGCAGGCTAATGAGGATCCATCCTCAAAGCGCCGCCCTGGGTTTACGTGCAGGCAAGCCTACCCGGTTGACGTAGGGTGGACATACAAAGGAAAATCGAACAGGAAAATAACATGCATAATTTCAGGGGCACTACAGAGTTATATTACACAAATTGCCGCCGTGGTTCTAACTAAAGATAGCATTGTCTTGGTCATGAACCCACAGCGGCAATGGAGAACGGGGTGCCTAGTCCTGGCGCTGGCCCACCAACCTCTTGATCTTGTTGATGCGGCTGAGGATGGGCTGGATACGCTCATTGAGCGCGCGATGTCGGCATCCTCCGGCAAGCTCTTCAGCACAGCTCCGAAGTCGAGGTCTGGGTGCCAGTGCGCAATCTGGGTGAGCACCCTGGTCATTGTCCCCCGACAGAGTATCCGGGATTCCTCGGTCAGGGAGGCCGCCCGGTTGGAATGAAGCCACCTCAGGGTGCCGACGACCTTCTCAAAGTATATGGTCAGGTTGGCATTGGGGCTTAGGTTCGCCTCTGGGGCGTACCTCATCTCCGCCATCCCCATAATGGCCAGATGATCGGCGGCCGAGTTTGCAACGACGGCAAGGCGTTCGAGCCAACGTTTCTCGCCCGCCACGTGGTCCTCGAGGTAGGCAGTCTCGTTTATCCGCCGCTGCTTATCTGTCGCCAGCTCCTTGGTCAGGATCCCCTCCCGGGTTCTGGCCTCCGACAGCGTCTTCTCAAGATCTCCCAGCTTCAGCTTCATGTCGCTGATGGAGTTGTTGGCTTCGGAGAGTTCTCTGGCCTTGCTCTCGACCGCGCCCTGCGCCTCCGTCAGGGCGCCGTTGAGCGTGTCCCTCTCCAGGGCCAGCTCCAAAGATTGCCCCTCCAGCTCCTTCACCCTGCCGGCGTAGACCTGAGCCTGGGCATTGAGTGCTTCCTGATGCCTCTGCTCCAGCTCTTGGGTCTGCTGCACGACAAGCTTGCCCACCTCTTCGTCCTTGCTGCGGAGCGTGGCGGCAAGCTTCTCCTCACGCGCGGCAAGGTCCTCTTCCTGGGTTTTCAATGCGACCTCGTGTTGGGTCCGAGCGGCTTCGGCTTCATCGGCTAATCTCTTTGCCGTCTCCTGGGCCTTCTCGACGTCGGCCAACTTTAGGGTGAGCTCCACCTCACGGTTGGCCAGCTCGCCCTGGGCGGCCTTCAGCTCATCCTGGGCCTAGCGGAACCAGTCTTGCGCCTTGGCGACGCGCCCTCCAAAGTCCTCCTCCGCCTTCTCCATCACCGCTGCCCTGGACTTGGCCTTGTCCAGGCGAGCACGATGGAGCGCCTGAAGCTTCCGGAAGCTGGCACCCATGGCCTGGAGCAGCCGCTCCTCCTGGGAGCCGGCGCAACTGACGTCCGGCTCATCAACGACCTCGAGCCCGGCGGCAGCAAGCGCCTCCTCGTCGAACACCTCTCCCTCAAAGGGAGCCCTGGTGCTCGACGCGCCAAGGAGACGGACGAAGAGGTCGTCGCTTATCCTCAGGTACCTGCCGGAGCCAGAGGCGGCGGAGGAGGAGGGCAGATCGTCAAATGCCACCTCCTCGGCAGCAGCCTTGCCGGCCTCCCCGGCAGTCCCCTTGCCGGGCTCTTCGGCAGGCCCCTTGGCAGTGCCCTCCTCGGCAGTAATCTTCTCCACCTCCGCCACGGCATCCGTGGCGATGTCCTTGATGGAGGTGTCGACTTCCTCTGAGCCCACCAAGGAGGGGTCTGGATGCCAAGAAGGAGACAGGGCGGAGCCAAGATCGAAAGCCAGTAAGGAAAAGAGGAAAGAAAGAATGCAAGCGGAAGTGGAGAGCGAGTGGCTTACCCGTGCCGGGCCGAGATGCGGAAGCCCCTTCTCCGCTAAGGTCTGGCGTCGAGGCGAAGCCACAAGCACCCATGTTCTCCCCCTCCTCCTCCGTGTGCATGGCCTCGGCGCTTGGTGCCCTTGCCGGGGATGCCCCTCGGGGCGGCGTGGTCGACGGGGGAGGCACAATGGGAGAAGCCCTCTGCGGCTCCCCTTGGTGTTGCTCCCCTCCTACATCCACGACAAGATCAGTACCAAAGCGTCGTGCATTACGCACGTTGACAAAGGATGGGTGATGGACTCACGCTGGGGGCTGGGCTAGGGGCTGCTGTCCGGGCTGCTCGACACCACCAGTGGCGTACTGGAGGTGCCTACCGGGGGCTGGCCACTCGCCGAAATCCTGGCACTCTTTATCCTCTAGGCCAGCGTCTCCACATCCCTGCAAGATGAAGACAAGTGAGCAACGCCATCAGGGGAAGTGTAAGGAATGAGGGAGGAAAGCAGAAGCTTACTCTTTGTTCTCTTCCTCCTCCTCCTCTGTTGCTTTCCTTTTTCTCTCCGGGCTGAGAGGCCCGAGGTCTCTCTCCGGGTTGAGAGGCCCGAAGTTAAATGCAACCCCCGCACCGATGTTTGCTAGCGAGGGGGAGGCGATGGCGTCCGAGCGCGCTTGGACGATGAAGAAGCAGATGTCTTCTTCTTCGATGCCATGGCTTTCACCGTTTTCTTCATCACCACCGCCCTCGTCTGGCGCACGGACGCTTCCTGGGCTTGCCACAGTTGTGTAGCCCGGTCGATACAGACCGGCTCACTGGAGATGGCTCGCCGCAGGACCCGCCCTTTTCCGGCGATTGGAGGATCGATAGTCGCGGTCTTCGCCCCCTCGCCCTCCTCCTCCGACGACCCGTCGGCGGCGTCTTCAACGAGGGGAGCCCCGGTGTCGGTGCCGCTAGCCTCCCCAGTGGCTGCTGCCCACCGGGCGAGCTCCCCCTCCTCCGCCTCCGCCACGGCCTTTTCCACCACACAGCTGGTGCTGCTAGCCTCCTTGATGAGCTTTGCCTCCTCCTCGGCAAGCCTCGCCTCCTCCACCCTGGCGACGATATAGTCTAGCTCCACCGGAGAGGTGTCCTAGATAAGCCGCGGCTCGGCGGTGACGTACATCTCATGCAAGGTGTCGAAGAACTCCTGCACCATGAGCCCGTCCGGCTCAACCCAGTTCGGGTCAAGGCCATGCGCGTTGAAGAGCGGCATCATGGCAATGATCTCGTTCCGACGAGAGTTGTTGCTCAGCGGGACCACTCCCGCCGGCAGCTTGAAAACAGGCTCCTTGTCGACCTTGCCGGCCTTCGCGGCGGCCCTGGCAAGCTTGCCGGACCGCTCAACCTCGCCCTCGTCGTTAACCTCGAGCTGGAAGATCCGTTGGCAGAGATGGGTGTGCCTCAGCACTGTCAGATTGTTGTCAAGGCAAGGGCGGAGCCTCATGATGTCGGCGGCGTTCACGAAGAGCCAGGCCGACCTCCCCTTGTCGTGCAGAGGGGCAATACGGCAGCGGATGAAGTCCGCCCTGATCATTTCGAGGGTGAGCCCGGCCTGGGTGAGCCAAAGAATCCTGGTGGTGGCGACCGTAAGCTTCGCGTCGTCGGCGTCAACGTCACTACAATCGCCCCCACGGACCGGCGGTTTCTGGCGAACCTCGCAGAACGCTGGCGGGTCCTCCTCCTCAATCCAGCACCATCGGCTTTGCCATTCTTCCCACTCTCCTTTGTGGCGCCGTCCGGGTACGCCCCCTTGGCCCTCGGGATCCAGGCGACGCAGCCAGCGATGGCGCCCCCTTTTTGAATCCGAGGGGAGAAGTAATGGCGGAAGAGCGCCGTGCTGGGGTGCACCCCGATGAAGCCCTCGCAGAGATGTGCAAAGAGAGCCATGCACGCCATGGCATTCGGGGTGAAATCCAAGAGGCAGAAGCCATAGGTGTGCATGATATCCTTGAAGAAATTAGAAAAGGGGGGACAGAGCCCGCAGGAGAAATAGTCGACGAAGAAGGGGTACCGATTTGGGAAGGGCCCGGTGCTGGCAGGGACGATGTGCGTGGCTGGATGCCCCGTCTTCTCTCCCCCCGTCTTCATTCCCCACAGATCCTTGAACATCTCCCGGAGCTCGGGCACGGTGACCGTCGAGGGGAAGTAAGCGAACTGCGCCCATCGCGCCACCAGCTCGCTCTCCGGCTGCTCCGTCACCCCGGTGTCCTTCGCCGCTCCCTTGCTTTTGTGGACTTGGGTGCCATGGCGACCGCGGGAAGCGAAAGAGAAGGGGATGGCAGAAGCACGGCGGCGATGGACGAAGGTAGAGAGGCTCGAGAAGAAGGAAGAAAGGGGGTGACGGTTCTAAGATTGTAGAAAGGCGCAAGGGGGGGGGGGTAAAGTGAGCAGCGCGCCCGCGGTTATTCCTTTTTATGGGGAAGGCGCGGGCCGCCTCCTTTCGCATTAACTGCGATACGACGCATGCGTGTGAACACTATCCCACGCATGCCTCCCACGTCACGCGCGCGCACGCGACCCCCACGTCGCGTGTTCAACACGGGTCGTGGAGAAGCGCAGCGGACGGAGCAGTTACCGCGGTGAAATCCGCCCAACTGCCCGCTCACCATTCTGGGCGTGGCCCAACAACGTGCTGCGCTTATGTATGGCCTAGGCCCGGGGGCTCCTGTCGGTGTACAAAAGTAGGGGCTCTGCTTTTGACCCCTTTACTTGTGCACGGGCAGTCAGAGCCACCCGCCGCGGCCACGCATAACAAGGCAGGAAAGGGAAGCCGGAGAGAAGCCGAAGGCACAAGACAAACAAAGCAACGACAAGGACCAAGGCCACAAAGGGAAGAAGACCGGCGAGACCCCTCGCACCCACTCCGGCAAGCGCACCTCTTCGGGGTGTTGCGCTCCCGTTGAGGACGTGCCAGAGAGCTCTGTCGGCAAGAGCAAGAAGTCCAGAGCCACACCACTAGAGACCAAGAAGGTGTCCGTCAAGGAGGACGGCACGGGGGGAGCTTTTACCATAAGCTCCACCCTCGACGGCAAATAGGAAAGCGAGCTCGTCACCTTCCTGCGGGCAAATGTCGATGTGTTTGCATGGTAAGCCTCCAACATCCCCGGTGTTCCCAGGGAGGTGATTGAGCACCACCTTGCTGTTTGTCCTCATGCACGGCCCGTCAAGCAGAAGGTCAGGAAGCAAGCTCTGGAGAGGCAGGAGTTCATCACGGAGGAAATCAGAAAGCTAGAGGCAGCAGGCTTGGTGAGAGGAGTACTCCATCCGACGTGGTTGGCCAATCTGGTAGTAGTGCGCAAGGCAAATGGGAAGTGGAGGCTATGTATTGATTACACAGACATCAATAAGGCCTGTCCAAAGGATCCCTTCCCGTTACCGTGCATCGACCAGATTGTTGACTCCACGGCTAGGTGTGACCTGTTATCATTCCTTGACGCCTACTCAGGATACCACCAGATCTTCATGACAAAAGAAGACGAGGAAAAGACAGCATTCATCACCCCATGTGGTATGTATTGCTTTTTACAGATGCCTTTTCGGGTTGAAGAGTGCTGGCTCAACCTTTGCAAGAGCAGTCCAAATTGGTTTTGAGCCCTAGCTACATAGAAACATGGAAGCTTATATGGATGACATAGTGGTCAAAACCAAGGACAAAGCGACCCTTGTGCAAGATCTGGAGGAAACATTTGCAAACCTGCGCAAGATCAACCTCAAATTGAACCCTGAGAAGTGTGTCTTCGGCGTCCCATCTGGCAAGCTTCTCGGGTTCTTTGTGTCCCAGTGCGGGATCGAAGCAAACCCAGATAAGATCAAGTCCATCGAGCAGATTGAGGCACCCAAACGTATCAAGGACGTGCGTCGGCTCACTGGCTGCGTTGCTGCCATGAGCCGGTTCATCTCCAAGCCCGCAGAGCATGCCCTTCCTTTTTTCAAGATCTTGAAGAAGGCAGGGCTAGTGGAGTGGACCCCAGAGGCCGAGGCAACGCTGCAGGATTTGAAGAAATACCTCTACCGCAGTGCTGGTTGCGCCCAAACCACAAGAACCGTTGCTGCTTTATCTAGCAGCAACAAATCAGGTGGTTAGCGCCGCAGTAGTGGCACAGAGAGAGGTCGACGAGGAGACAACAGTAGCGGCAGAGTCAATGGTTGGCGGGCCAGAACCCTCCCTGGCAGGGCTCGGTCCTGGCAAGACTGGCGCCAGTACGACAGGACCCGCATGGCCAGGTGAAGTGGCGCAAAGGAAGAAGATGGTGCAGCACCCGGTTTACTTCGTCAGCTCCCTCTGGTAGGGAGCTAGGTCGAGGTATTAAAGTGTGCAAAAATTGCTCTTCGGCCTCCTTATGGCCTCGAGGAAGCTGCTCCACTACTTCCAAGCGCTCGAGATCACCGTGGTTACCCGCCTTCCTTTGCAAAGGATACTGCATAACCCAGATGCAACAGGAAGGATCATGGAATGGGCCCTGGAGCTGTCAAGTTTTGGTCTAAAGTTTGAAAGTACCTCGATGATCCAGAGCAGAGTCTTGGCGGAGTTTGTTGCAGAATGGACCTCGATGCCTGACGAAGAGGTATAGGAGACTACTCTCCCCGATGAGGAAACAAGCGGCAACTGGATCATGTACTTTGATGGGGCCTTTTCGCTGCAAGGCGCCGGTGCCGGTGTGCTGCTTGTCGCACCCACCGGAGAGCACCTCAAGTACATCATCCAAATGCACTTTCCCCAGGAGATGTCAACCAACAACACCGCCGAGTACGAGGGTTTGCTTGCCGGTCTCAGGATTGCGGCAGACCTCGGAGTTAAAAAGCTCATCGTCAGGGGCGACCCGCAACTCGTCATTAGGCATGTCAACAAAGATTATCAAAGCCCGTTGATGGAAGCTTACATAGATGAGGTGAGGAAACTGGAGGAGCGCTTTGACGGTATACAAGCGGAGCATGTCCCTCGGACAGAGAACGACATCACCGACTACCTGTCAAAGCGCGCTGCCCTCAAGCTACGTGTGGAACCAGGTACTTTTTTTGCTTAAATTAACTCAACCATCCATTGAGCCGTCGATCGGGCAGAACAAGCGGAGGAAGCTAGGCTCCGGCAAGTACTTTCCCACCGAGCTCCCCGGAGCCGCCGGCGAAGATGTTGCCGTGAATGCCGATCCTGTCGTGGGACAACCGACTCCGACAGGACCTCAGGTCATGGCCGTGGAGGCGGCCGCTCCCGTGGCAGAAGAGATGCCTTTGGTCCTTGTCGTCGAGCCACAAGCTCCGGCATGGGCGCAGCACACCGTCCAATTCCTTCAAAAAGGAGAGCTTCCTGAGGAGCAGGAAGAGGCAGAAAGAGTAGCCTGCCGGTCTGCCCTGTACCAATTCGTTGATAACATATTGTATAGAAAAAGACCGAATGGGGTGAAATTGAAGTGCATCTCCCGGGAGGAAGGACTAAAGCTGTTGGCAGATATACATGGAGGCATATGTGGCTCCCGCATAGGGTCGAGGGCCCTTGCCGGCAAGGCTTTCTGGCAAGGTTTCTTATGGCCCACCGCCCTCCAGGATGCAACGGCACTAGTAACCAAATGTGGAACGTGCCAGTTCCATTCGAAGAAGCTCCATCAACCAGCTCAAGCCCTTCAAACTATCCCTCCCTCCTAGCCCTTATCGGTCTGGGGGCTCGACATATTGGGCCCTTTCCCCCGTGCTGTCGGGGGCTTTGAGTACTTGTACGTCGCAATCGACAAGTTCACAAAGTGGCCAGAGGTGGAAGCAGTGAGGAAGGTGACATCACAGTTAGCCATCAAGTTCTTGAAGGGACTAGTGTGCAATTTTGGGGTGCCCAACAGGATCATCACTGACAACAACACACAGTTCACAAGCCATGCCTTCATGCAATACATTGAGGATCTCGGCAGCAGGGTCTGTTTTGCTTCTGTGGCACATCCACGGAGCAACGGCCAAGCGGAGAGAGCAAATGCTAAAGTCTTGCGAGGCTTAAGAATGAGGACTTTTGACAGGCTGCGCAAGAGTGGAAGGCGCTGGGTTGATAAGTTGCCGGTGGTTCTTTGGTCGATCAGAACGACGCCAAATCGAGCCACCGGCCAGACACCCTTTGCCCTGGTTCACGGGGCAGAAGCAGTTCTCCCCACAAAACTCATATACGGGTCACCTCGAGTGCTCGCTTATGATGAGCTTGAGCAAGAGCGATTGCGGCAAGATGACGTGACGCTCCTTGAGGAAGATTGTCTCCGGGCGGCTGTGAGAGCAGCACGCTACCAGCAAGCCTTGCGCCGCTACCATAGCCGCAAGGTTCATGCCCGGAGCTTTGAGGAAGGCGACCTTGTTCTTCGGCACGTTCAGTCGGCCAAGAATTCCAACAGTTGACGTTAAAGTGGGAAGGCCCTTATCGGGTAACACGAGTCACCAGGCCCGGCGCAGTTCGGCTGGAGACTGAAGATGCCGTTCCGGTGAGCAACTCCTGGAACATCGAGCATCTCCGCAAGTTTTACCCATAAGGCGCAGCTGTCGGGCCTCCCGGCAAGCCACCCTTTTGTACAAGCCTTGCCGGCAAGGCATGTAACCCTTTGTACAAAGCCAGGCGCAAACCCTGAGCACTAATGAACGAAGCGCTGGCGCCCTAAGTTATAGCATGCATGGTAGGTCGAGTCTCTTCCTCGGTTAGGGTTGATAGTGCTTGGCAGCGACTAACCCCTAGCTTAGAGGTCGAGTGAGCGTCTCTCTATTCTTCTTTGTCTTCTTTGGTTCGCAGGACACATGAGTATTCTTGTCGATCTGCTTTGGAAGAAAGGGGATGGACCGGCGTCCGAGCCCCGGCAAGCCAAAATTGCCAGGGGCTACAAGAGCAAGGATCCATCCGCGGCAAGCCAAGGTTGCTAGGGGCTGCAGATCCAGATAAGTCTTCTATCCTCTATCATGCGTTTCGTTATGGACTGAGGTATGTGAAACCTCGTTTTATCCTTGGGCTACCGTGCTCCCCTCATTCTGGAACCTATGACTCATCTCCTAGGTCCGAGTTTGGTCGTAGTCGCGGCAGCAAGGAAATGAAACGAGGAGCCTAAGCCCACCTCATCCCTGCCTCCGCCAAGGGCATGCGAAAGGTCGAGCGAAGTGGGGGGATGGCAAGGCCTGTTGCCGGGCGGAAAAACATTTATCTTAAAGATAACGAGGATTCACTCCTTGTCGTGGGTTCCACCTGCGAGCGAAAAACCCGGCAAACATCCCTTTTTCATTAAAAAACATCCTGTACAGGTACAATTCATACAATATGAAAAACATGATCAAGGGGATTACAAGTTCTAAATCTAACAAAGGCCCGAAGGCTTACAGGACTAAAAAGAGATAAGGTGCCCATAATCCCTTTCTTGTCCCTCTCCTCAGGAAATGGAACAAGAAAGCAGAAGGGCAAAAGGGGTGCCTAGGCGAGCTACGAGTGGCAGAAGACACCAAGAGAACATCTCGGTGGCCGTCCGAGGGCTGAATGGTGATGGTGGCGCCGAAGGAAGAGCTCGAAGACGAGGCGGCAGAACGTCAATACGCGACGAAGGCGTCGGTGCCCGCGTACTCCGACTTGACGGCCTTGCCGCCCGCCCTCTTCCTCTTCTGCAGCCTCCCAATGCCAGCCGCCCAAGGAGACGACCCCGAGAAGTTCAAGGAGCTAGCAACACAGATGATGGGGTTGTCGATGCCGCTTAGAGCGGCGCTCGACGCCTAGTCAGACCTGTCATCCTGCCGCCCGCTAGCCTCGTCGTCGCTGCCGTTGTCTTCCTCGCCACTCTCGTTCGAGGAGGAATCTTCATCATCAGAAGAGCTCTCCACGCAGCACCTTACGCGAGTCCCGAAGTGCCCGAAGATCTTGATGGAGAGGAGGCCACTCTCCATTAGTTTGAAATGGAGACTGATCCCCTCCGTCAAGCTGTGGAGGCGAGCGAAGGTCTTCCACCCTCGGTGGAGATACATGACGTGAGGGGTGGGGAACTCGACGTCGGCCCATGTGCCACTGTTCCCACAACCCCTCATATGCAGCCGCAATGCCTGCGGCGTATCCAGCTCCATCTCCCGCGCAAATGGAGTCGGGAGGCGAAGGCGACGGTGCGGTGGCTGGCACAGCCTAACGAAGAATTCACAAGGGTTGTCCCCGGCGTGGCCCTCCATCGGAGGAGGGGCTGCTGGCGGAGGCGAGGCTGATCTGCCATCCCGTCCTCCTCTCCCTCGAGCACCACGACAGCCTCGACCTCGCCCCCTCCCCCTTCCTCTAGCGGCCGGCTCCGCCGCTACGAGCTTTTGGGGAGGATTGATGCACTATCTGGCCAAAACCCTCGCCGCCACCGATGAAGCGTCGCCACGCCCCCTCGCCATGGCAGAAGAAAGGATGAAGCAGGAATGGTGTAACGCCCCGAGACCGACGCTTCAGTTGCCCGTCCATTTATTTTAGTTGTTGCCGTGTGGTTATTATGTTTGTTGCACTATCATAATTGTTTTGCATATTTCATTCCTATATGTTATGCCATGATCATG
This sequence comes from Triticum aestivum, assembly GCF_018294505.1. Lineage (NCBI taxonomy): Eukaryota > Viridiplantae > Streptophyta > Magnoliopsida > Poales > Poaceae > Triticum > Triticum aestivum. The sequence continues at coordinate 524,672,976 of NC_057798.1, forward strand.
TTGAGTGCCTTGTCATTTTTGCTTCTTGCATCATGTTCATCTTATACTATATTGCATTGCACCATCCTTGCTTTGTTCTATGCTTCATGATATTGCCTATGTCATTTTTGTTGCATTTGCATCATGATCATCATGCCTTGGCTTGCATATTTAAGTTTTATTGCGTGTTCTTGTGTGAACCCCTCTTCTTCTTATCTCCACCTCATCATTTCACCATGCACATACCAGCAGCCACTCATCAAGTTCACCCAAGTTTCTATCACATCCAAACTTCTCCTTATTTATTCCTATCGTTTCCATGTGACATTTTTCCTATCTCAGAAAATGTTCATTCTTTTCCTATAAATATTGGACCATGTCACTGACCTCTCTGCCAAATCTCATCCATTTTGGGGTTGTTTTGGTTGGGTTCAAAAATGGAGCAAGTTTGAATTTAATTCAAACTTGATTTCTTTTTCTGCCTCTAAAAAAGGTCCAACCCAATTTTATCAAATTCCATATAACACCAGGGTCATGAGGATATTTTCATATCTCATACAATGCTCTCCTATCCCTCTCTGCATTTTTCTTTTTTATTTCTGGTTGAAGAAATATAATAGAAAGACAGAAGCAGCAGAGTAGCCCAGCGCAGCATTGCAGCCCAGCCACCAACCGCGGCCCAGCAGTAGCAGCCCGCCTAGCTTCTCCCTCTTTTTTCCCGTGGTAAATTGCCACACTGGTTACCCGCGACCCCACCTGCAGCGACCGTTCCCTTCTTCTTTTTCTTCCTCCTCTCACCACCTCCCCCTCACAGTAAAACAGAGGAGGAGCACACATGGCTACCGAGGCAGCCAGCCGAGCCGCGCCTCGCCCCTATAAGAAGCCCAGCCTCGCCCCCTAGGGTTTTCACCTTCCTCTCCCCCTCTCCGCGCTGCCGCCGCAACGTAGGTCCAAGCCACGCCTCCATAGCCGTCGCCCCTTCCACCGGAGAGCTCCTAGAGCACTTCCACGGCTCTGCCACATCCATATCCCTCCTCCGTCGTTGTCTTCGCTCCGGGTCAACTCATCGACGTCGTCTCGTTCGTTTTCCAACAAGGCCAGGAGCCAGAAGGGCCAAGCCGACGCGATCGTCTTCCTCTACGCCGTCTGCTTCCCCTGCTTCGTCTTCTTCATGGAGCCGAGCTTCATCACGATCAGCGCAGCCCCACGCCGGCTCCTCTGCTTCCCCGACGAGTCCGCCGACTCCAGCAACACCCCCATGGTGAGCAGTCACTCCTCCCAACCTCTTGCCCTTGCCGAATCCGTTCGCGTAGCCGTCGATCCCGTCGTGCCTGAGGCCATGGACGCCATGGCAGCAAGCAAGCTCGTGCTCTTGCCTCTGTGCACCCCACCTTTGCATGCATCCACACATGGGCGTCCTAGCACCCACCCCGCCCTTGCAGCTCCCACACACGCCCATCTCGCCCACGAGTCCCGTTGCCTTGCTTTGCCGTATCCCCGCCATGACCGAGACAAGCTTCTACTCGTCCTCGATCTCCTGTACCCCTAGCCTTGCACGCGTGCACCCATGCACGTTTCCGCAGCCCCGCCGGTGACCTGCAGCCGCAGCAGCCGCAGGTGTTGGCTCCCGTCGCCGGCCATGTCCACCGTGCATCCATGGTGAGGAAGGTCTGGCTTTTGTGTCACTTCAGGGATCAGGGATCAAATCCCCACGGCCGCACCTTTTGTTTTTCACCAAATTTGCTTCATCTAGATCAAGCTCTACTCCTGTTTCATGTTTTGTCAATTCCATTCTTCAACACAATCAAGTCAGTAACCCACTGGTCATCTCGGCGCACTAATAGCAGGAGGGACTGGGATCGAATCCCATGGAGCCTCAATTCTTTTTCTCTGTGTCTTTTGGTCCAAAACGTGCAAACATTCGCTTCGGGCCCATTCTGCTCCACAGTGCGTTGAATCCTTATTTGTGCATATTTTTTCAGTCTGTGCATTTTACCATTTTCCAGTGCATCCTTATTTACAGTAATGCCATCATTTTGAATTGTCAATAGCTAAATATGCATGCATCCAAATTAAACAAACAATATATGTAAAATGCTTAGAATTTCATGTACTTTCACAATTTGCAGCTTTCATCCCTGTTAAAAATATCTAAAATTGTTGTTTCCATTAATTTACATAAATGCCATGTTAAAATGATTTATTTCATAACTAAATAACTGTAGCTCGGTTTTTAATAAACTTTATATGTAAATGGGGTGGAAAAATGCATAGAATAACATGGTCCACTTTATTTTCCTGTTTAACAACCTTAAAATATGGTTTAGGGCAGAACAGTACCAAATTCGAATATTGCATATGGGGGTTTTCCAGAATTGTTGTTTGGTGTTCCGGCCTCATTTGAACTTGCCTAGATAGGTAGTTTGTTTATGCTTCACCCCTTGCCATGTTTAACAACACTTAATAGTGATGAATAACATAAACGAGAGCGAACTAAATGATTGAATGTGGTGTTTCATCAATATGCAACGAGTTGCATATTGAGCTCCACTTAACTTGTAGTATTGTTTGTGCACTTTGCCATGCCATGCCTCTTTAAACCGGACATGCATCATACTTGTTTGTGCATCATGCCATGTTTATGCTTGTGCATTTACCATGTTGTTTGTTTTCTTTCTGGTGTTGCTTCTTAGTTCCGGTAATGTTGCGATTGTGAGGATTCGTTCGACTACTCCCGTTTGTCTTCTTCATGGACTCGTTCTTCTTCCTTGCGGGATTTCAGGCAAGATGACCGCTACCCTGGATCTCACTAATATCATTGCTATGCTAGTTGCTTCGATCTATCGCTATGCTGCGCTTCCTATCACTTGTTCTTCAAGCCTCCCCAAATTGCCATGTCAGCCTCTAACCTTTTCACCCTTCCTAGCAAGCCATTGCTTGGCTATGTTACCGCTTTTGCTCAGCCCCTCTCATAGCGTTGTTAGTTGCAGGTGAAGTTGAAGATTGCTCCATTATGGACATGATTATGTTGGGGACACAATATCTCTTATTTAATTAATGCATATATATACTTGGTAAAGGGTGGAAGGCTCGGCTTATGCCTGGTGTTTTGTTCCACTCTTGCCGCCCTAGTTTCCGTCTGTAAGTGCATCTAGTGCCACCCCTTGTTGGTTTTGGAGTATTGATGACAAAGTTGGTTGAGGGACTAATGGGTTTGTGAGAATTGCAGGATAACGCAGGTAGTGTCCCTCATTGATTCGGTTTACCTATCGGAGATAACCCCTAAAAATGTATGAATACATTGACGACAATGGTGGTATGTGAAGATATTCATATTGAAGACTATGACATGAGAAGACATTGAGTGAAGACTATGGAGCGCGAAGACTGTGTCGTCTCGCTGTTTCCTTTTTCTTCTTTGTTAGGTCATAGGAACCACCGTACTGTTAAGTGGGGTGCAAGTGAACAAAGTCAGAATGACTGAAGTGATGCTCAATCAAAATACTATGTCTTCGAGCGAAGACAATGAGATCAAATCTTATCTAGAGCTGGATGAGTCAGCTTTGCTTGTAGCCCAAGTAAAGTTGTCGTGTGTGTTTGAAATCTGACCGTTGGAACACGTGTCAGTTCCTTAGTGACCCAGGGTCATTTCGGACATATCAGGTCGGGTTGCCCCGTGGCTATAAATAGCCCACCCCCTACACCATAAATTGGTGGCTGCTCAGAGTTAGTACACGGCTTTTGTCGTTTGAGAGCAACCCACCTCGAAGCCTTTGAGAGAGAGAAATCTTTGCGAGGACCAAGCCCAAACACCCAGAGCCAAAGAGTGTTAGGCATCACCGAAGTCTTTCTGTCTGTGTGACCTGAAGACTGATTACACTTGAGGACTGTGAATCCTCCAGCCGGTTAGGCGTCGCGTTCTGAGCATCCAAGAGTCATTGTGGACTGCCGGTGAACGAAGTTTGTGAAGGTTCAAAAGTCTACCTTGAAGACTTACCAGAGTGATTGGGCGAGGACTGGGTGTCCTTAGCTCAAGGGGAATAAGGTGAAGACACGGTCTTCTGAGTTGAATCTCAACCTCCCTAACCAGACGTACAGTTGTCACAACAACTGGAACTGGTCCAACAAATCATGTGTCTTCAACAAGTGCCTGGTTCTATCTTCTCCCTCCCTTTACTTAGTGTTTGTCTTTGTGAAGTCACTGCCTATTTGTCGTACCTGTTTGACTTCATTGCTTGACTACTATTGTTGGTTGGCTTCATACTATCTTCCATCCTGATCCTTACTACCAAGCTGCCATTAGTCTTTGTACTTTCACATTATTGCATACTTGACTATGGTTTGCTTGTTGTAGTTTATCTTCCGCTGCATATCAATTAGGTCATTTCTATTGTTTGTCTTCAAAACTTCCACATTTTGAAGTCTTTCATAAAAATCGCCTATTCACCCCCCCCCTCTAGTCGATAACTAGCACTTTCAATTGGTATCAGAGCAAGGTACTCCCTTGTTCTGTGTGATTCGGTTTAACCACCTGGAGTTTCAGCTATGTCGACTGCAGGGATAATCAAAGTCTCCGCTGCTTGCCCCATGTTCGATGGAACTGAATATCCCTACTGGAAGAATAAGATGCGCATGCATCTTGAAGCCATTGATGTCGACCTCTGGTATGTCGTCAAGAACGGCGTTCCCAAAACTGGTGAAGGTGTCACCCCTGCTGATGTCAAGAAGTTCATTCAACTGGCCTCTACTGCTAAGAACATCATCTGTGGTCATCTGACCAAAGGATAGTATGGCCGTGTGAGTGCTCTGGAAACGTCAAAGCTAGTCTGGGACTGGCTATCCAAGGTCAACGAAGGCGTCTCAACCCAAAGAGATCAAAGGATCAGTGTTCTTCGCAACCTCTTCAACCGCTTCAAGAGAAACGACAATGAAAATGTCCCGCTCACGTTTGATCGCCTCCACCGACATCACAAATGAGCTTCAAGCTCTCGGCGCAACTAAGATTACTAAGCATGAAATCGTCAAGACACTACTGAGATCACTTGACAGCTCCTTTGACACCCTTGCCCTCATGATTCAAGAACACCCTGACTTCAAGTCAATCGATCCGTCTGATATACTTGAGAGGCTCAACACACATGAGTTCCAACTTTCTGAGAAAAGAGATATCTATGGTCCCAACTATGGCCGAACTCGTGCTTTGAAGGCAAAAGTTGTTTCCTCATCTGAAGAAGAATCTGACTGCGGTTCTGATGATCCTGAAGACATTGGAAAGGAACTTGCTATGCTTGTGAAGAAGTTCCAGAAGTTCACTAAGAAGAAGGGCCTCAGAAAGTCTTCACGATCCAGCTCAAGAAATGATGAAGCATCCACTCATGACTACAAGAAGAGAACATGTCACAAGTGCAAGAAACCTGTACACTATATCTCTGAGTGTCCACAGTGGGACAATGAGAAGAAGAAGAAGAAGAGCAAGGAATATGATTCTGATGACAAGAAGAAGAAGAAATCTTCAAAGTCTTCTTCCAAGTCCTCATCAAGGTCTTCATCTCATAAGAAGAGCTCATCTGGCAAGGCTCGTGCTTTTGTTGGCAAGGAAATGGATTCAGAGGAGGAGTCTGCTTCTGAGGAGGCGGAGGTGGAGTCTGGAGAGGAGTCCGACCCTGGTGTTGCAAGTCTGGCTCTAGCCACAGCCTATGTTGCCAAGTCCATCTTCAACACTGAAGACAATGACTTCCACACCAACGCTGAAGCTGATGACAAGGACGACCCTACTCCCATCTACTGCTTCATGGCACGTGGTGCCAAGGTAAAATCACGTGATGCTTACTTTCAAACATCAAGTGAAGATGACTCTGATTGTGAATCCAAACCCAGCTACAAAACACTTGCTAAAATTGCAACTGAACAGCAAAAGGCTATGGAACATACTCAAAAACTGTTAGACAAAAGCGATGACCTGTTGGACGCAAAAATGACATGTTCACAGTCCTTAGTTGAAGACATAAAAAATCTTCATGCTAAGTACCAAGAACTTGAAAGTCGTCATGAAACGCTCTCAACCACTTATGAAAAGCTCTCCTATGATTATCTTCAAAGGAAGCAAGAGCTTGCGAAATTGAGAGCGGCTCATGAAGATCTTCAAAAAGAGAATGTGTCACTACGCGCTCAACATATCAGTCCCGCTCAGGATAAATTTGAACCACCGTGTCTAAAATGCATTGAGCGTGATAACGCTACATCTTTTGCTGAATGTTCCACTGCTGCTACTGTTGCATTGTCTTCAACTACTGATGTGGTAACTAACCCCTCTGCGGAGGATACCACTACTATTGCTGATGAAAATGCTAGGTTGAAGACATTGCTTGAAACAGGGATGTATAAAAGTCTGAAAGGACATCAGACACTTTGCGATGTCCTCAAAAAGCAGATTCTGAACCGAAACCCTAGGAAAGAGGGTGTTGGGTTTGAGAGGAAAATGAATGTTGATGGCTCCTACTGGAAGCCTGAGCAGTACCCCAAAATCACATGGGTTGCTGCAAAGGAACCTTCAGTAGATCCGTCCACCTTATCTGGCTTTACTTGCACTAACCCTATCATCATTGATGAATCCTTTGATGCAAACTATAAACTATTCAAGAATCAGAATGGTGAAGTGTTTGCCAGGTATATTGGTACTAACTGCAGGAATGGACCACCTATGAAGAAGATCTGGGTACCTAAGCAGTGCATTGAGAATCTTCCTGTGAATGTCATCATGACACCACCAAGGAAGAAGACAAACCCCAGACCTAAGGCTTCATATGGCCCAAAGGCTTCATACAGATACTGGACTCACCTGAGTCACCCTAACGCCAATGTTTTGCAGGGAAATCATGCTCAAACTTATGAATATGAGCGTGTGTCTTCAAACCGCGATGTTCATAGAACTAAGAACTTTTCTGCTTATTCATATGAGTATCATTCATCTCCTGCAGGGCTATTTGCTAGGGCTCCAAAGCAGAAATTCTTAGATGCTGCACTTAGACTCATTGCTTCTAAACCACCCCTGAAGATGTGGGTGGTGAAGAAGAATTAACTTTCTCTTGCAGGGAAAGGTCTCCAGCCTGAAATCAAAGGCGTCCGATGCTACTGCTGGGGACCTAAAACACATTAAAGGACGCATGATAAAATGATCTTACTATGTATTTCACATCTGAATCGCTTACCAGTCATACTATGTGTCCTAACCTTGACCTAAGCTGTGATAATCCTCTTGTGCGTCAAATGCTTATGCTTCACAACACTCTTTGTGAAGCCTATCCTCCTAACTGCACTGTAGGGTATGACACCAAAAGCTTCAGAATGGATTATGGGCAGTGGATGCACTAATCATATGACTGGTGATCGAAGTCTTCTCATGGACTCAACCTTACGTCCATCAGACAAGAGTCACATCACATTTGCTGACACTGGTAAAAGCAAGGTATTGGGTCTAGGTAGAGTTGCAATCTCAAAGGATCAACACATGGATAAAGTGATGCTTGTTGAATCCCTTGGTTTCAACTTAATGTCTGTCTCAATGCTTTGTGACTTGAACATGATTGTGCTATTCAGAAAATATCGTTGCCTTGTACTAATGGAATCTGACAAGTCTCTAGTCTTTGAAGGGTATCGAAAAGATGATCTATACATGGTAGATTTCTCAGCAGGTCCACAGCTTGCCGTATGTCTTCTTGCAAGAGCTTCAGAATGCTGGCTCTGGCATCGGAGGCTGGGGCATGCTGGCATGAGGAACTTACACACACTCGTCAAGAAGAAGCATGTTATAGGCATCAAGGGTGTCAAGTTCAAGAAGGATCATTTGTGTGGTGCCTGCGAAGTAGGAAAGATGACTCGGGCAAAACACCCCTCGAAGACAATCATGACGACATCTCAACCCTTCAAGCTGTTACACATGGACTTATTTGGCCCTACTCACTACTCCACCCTCACAACAACTGCTTGTCTCTATGGCTTCGTCATTGTTGATGACTACTGAAGATATACATGGGTGCACATAATTCTCTACAAGACTTAAGTGCAAGATGTCTTCAGACGCTTCGCCAATCGAGCAATGAACAATTATGGCGTGAAGATCAAGCATATCATAAGTGACAACGGCACTGAGTTCAAGAACACCTGACTTCATCTTTATCTGGATACAATGGGAATCACTCATGAGTTCTCTGCTCCATACACACCTCAGCAAAATGGCATCGTTGAGCGCAAGAACAGAACCCTCATTGAGATGGCTCGAACAATGCTCGACGAATACAAGACACCAAGTAAGTTCTGGCCTGAAGCTATTGATACAGCATGTCACATCATCAACCGTGTTTACATCCATAAGCTTCTGAACAAAACATCCTATGAGCTCCTTACTGGCTAGAAGCCAAATGTCAGCTACTTCAGAGTATTTGGAGCTAGGTGTTGGATCAAGGATCCCCATCACAAGTCAAAATTTGCACCTAAAGCTCACAAAGGCTTCATGCTTGGCTACGGAAAGGATTCGCACTCATACAGAGTTTTCAACCTCTATCTCTACAAAATCGTCGAAGATGTGGACGTGAGATTTGATGAAACCAATGGTTCACAAAGAGAACTCCTGCCAAGTACACTAGACGAAGCTCCGCCCAGCGAATCGATCAAGCTGATGGGAACTGGTGAAATCATGCCTTCTGAAGCACATCCTGAAGAGGAACTTATCATTTCTGCACCTAACCAACTAGAAGACAATGCTCAGACTGAAGACAATCCTCCCAATGATGAGAATGATCAGCAAGATGGCTCGAACAATGCTCGATGAGTACAAGACACCAAGAAAGTTCTGGCCTGAAGCTATTGATACAGCATGTCACGTCATCAACCGTGTCTACATCCATAAGCTTCTGAACAAAACATCCTATGAGCTCCTTACTGGCAAGAAGCCAAATGTCAGCTACTTCAAGGTCTTTGGTGCTAGATGCTGGATAAAGGATCCCCATCACAAGTCGAAGTTTGCACCTAAGGCTCACGAAGGCTTCATGCTTGGCTATGGAAAGGACTCTCACTCCTACAGAGTCTTCAACCTCTATCTATACAAGATCGTCGAAACTGTGGATGTGAGATTCGATGAAACCAATGGTTCACAAAGAGAACTCCTGCCGAGTACACTTAATGAAGCTCCTCCAAGCGAATCTATCAAGCTGATGGGAACTGGTGAAATCATGCCCTCTGAAGCTCAGCCTAAAGAGGAACTTGTCATTTCTGCCCCTAACCAACCTGAAGACAATGCTCAGACCGAAGATAATCCTCCCAATGATGACAATGATCAGCAAGAGCAAAATCTTCATCCTGTTCATCCTTGTGTTGCAAATGAAGTACAAATTGAGAAGATAATTGATAGCATCAATGTACCTGGTCCACTTACTCGCTCAAGAGCAACACAGTTAGCAAATTTCTGTGGGCACTTTTCTTTTGTGTCAATATCAGAACCCAAGAAAGTTGTTGAAGCCTTTATGAAACCTGAATGGATTCAAGCAATGCAAGAGGAACTTCAACAGTTCAAGCTGAACAATGTTTGGGAACTTGTCAAGCGTCCTGACCCTCGCAAGCATAACATTATTGGCACAAATGGATATATCGAAACAAGCAAGATGAGCATGGTCAAGTAGTCAAAAACAAAGCACGTCTTGTGGCTCAAGGATATACTCAAGTAGAAGGAATTGACTTCGATGAAACATTTGCTCCTGTGGCTAGGCTAGAAGCTATTCGCATACTGCTAGCCTATGCTAATCACCACAACATTCTACTACATCAAATGGATGTGAAGAGTGCATTTCTCAACGGCAAGATTGAAGAAGAAGTGTACGTAGCACAACCACCTGGCTTTGAAGATCCAAAACATCCTGATATGGTGTACAAGCTAAACAAAGCACTATATGGCCTCAAACAAGCTCCTCGCACTTGGTATGATACAATCAAGGACTTCCTGAAGAGCAAAGGCTTCAAACCTGGATCCCTCGACCCCACACTCTTCACGAAGACATGTGATGGTGAACTGTTTGTGTGCCAAATATATGTGGATGACATTATCTTCGGATGCACCAACCAGAAGTATAGTGATGAATTTGGATACATGATGCAAGAGCAATATCAGATGTCCATGATGGGTGAGCTGAAATTCTTCCTTGGTCTTCAAATTCGTCAGCAAAGGAATGGCATCTTCATATCTCAAGAAAAATACCTCAAAGATTGTCTGAAGAAGTTTGGAATGGAAGATTGCAAAGGTTACACGACGCCAATGCCAGCCAAACACCATCTTGGTCCCGACGACAATGGTAAAGAGTTCGATCAAAAGGTATACCGCTCCATGATTGGTTCTTTACTTTATCTATGTGCATCTAGGCCAGATATTATGCTTAGTGTTTGCATGTGTGCTTGATTCCAAGCGGCACCAAAGGAATCGCATCACTTAGCTGTGAAGCGAATTCTTCGATATTTGGCTTACACCCCAACACTCGGATTATGGTATCCAAAGGGCTCAAAATTTGATTTGGTTGGATTCTCGGATGCTGATTATGCTGGTGACAAGGTGGATCGCAAGTCTACATCAGGCACATGTCACTTTCTGGGTCGATCACTTGTCTGTTGGTCTTCAAAGAAGCAGAACTGTGTATCACTCTCTACTGCTGAATCTGAATACATTGCTGCTGGATCTTGTTATGCTCAGCTTCTATGGATGAAACAAACTCTCAAGGACTATGGCATCAATCTGAAGCAAGTGCCTCTGTTCTGCGACAACGAAAGCGCCATCAAGATTGCCAACAATCCAGTCCAGCACTCGAAGACAAAGCACATTGAAATTCGTCATCACTTTCTCAGAGATCATGTCATGAAGAAAGATATTGACATCATTCATGTCAACACTGAAGAGCAACTAGCAGATATCTTCACAAAGCCCTTGGATGAGAAAAGGTTTTGCAAGTTACGGTGTGAGCTAAATATCTTGGAATCCTCAAATGTCCTGTGATCAGGCACACATCCTAACACTTATGCATGTTGATGACTTAGATGTGCAACACACGAAGTAAAGTATATCTTCAATTAATGAAGACTTACATTCTGAGTGTGAATACATTAACGTGGAATTTGACTTCGGAGCGCCACGATAATTGTGCGCCGTGTCTGGGTCTAATACTTCCTATACGGTGGGTAACGCCACCACCAAATTTCTCTATTTGAAGTGTTTCACTCATGGCGTTATTTTTGCAATGTCTTCGCATTTTGTCTGTCTTCAATTTTAATTTATCTTCATGATTCTCTTCACTATGATGATTTGGTTGCTTTCTGATATATATATACTAGTGTTCTGTCCTCTGCAGCATTCACTTATAGCTATGTCTTCCTAGTTGAATCTTTTGAACTAAGTGAATGTGATCGGACCCTAATCTCTCTATGCTTTCTATCTCACACTCTATCTGTCCAAATCATATGCATTCCATTGAAACTGTTGAATGTCTTCTCTGCGTCCTAGTCAGCAGAAGACACAGAGACAAACATTAAATCTGTTTTAAATGATTCATCTTTATTGGTTGAAATCCGGAGAAGCCGGAACAACCATCCGACATGCCTGGCGGGCGTGGGAATGTGGGACAACTCTGAGTATGTTGCATGCTTGCCACGTGCCCCTCAGATGTGAACCGCCAGGGGCACCTGCGTAATTGCGATGTGTCGCACACTTCCTTATAAATACATGTCCCCTGCGGTAAAGAAAACCTTCTTCCACCTCTCCACCTCGTCAAAACCCTAGCGCCACCGCTAGCTCTCGACGACGCCGGTGACGAAGCGCTTAGCTGCCGCGACTTCTCCGACGCCGTCCTCACGCCGGCCGCGGACATCGTCCTCTCCGCCACCGCCATAGGTGTCCTCCGTCGCCAAGTTAGGGCACGGTGGATTGAACTGCTTGGTCTCCTATTCATCCCATCTAGCAGTTCTTTGTGTGGTAAATATAACTCTATTTTTACCATATTTTTTATCTTCAAAGATTCATCCTTTTTACCAAATTTGTTTTTGCCTATGCAATGTTAGATCTAGTCTGTCTGCATCTCATACTGCCTAGTATATTCACTTAAACTTCATATCCAATTTGATTCCTCACGTGTACTTATTCACAGATTCGTACAAATCTGGAAACCAACTCTCAACATATAAGTGAATGTCTTTGCATCATGAGGTCAATGTCTTCAAACTAATTTATCTTCAAAATCTTCTGAGAATGCATATGACCTCTTCCCCTTCCCTCGCATCTCTAATGCTGTCACAGGTACATGTCCGTGGGAGAATCCCTTGGTTCTCATAGTCTGCATTCGTTTGCAGAATTCTTACAACATCACATTAATTCTCCTGAAGCCAGTTCCTGTTTGTCCAGCAAACGAAAGCCCTTGAAGCCTTCGAACGTATTGAAGCCATTCAGTTTGAAGTTCATGGCTGCAGAGAAATCAGTAAGGAAGGGTGGCAGACAGCGTCATGGAGGAACATCAAAAGATTTGCCTGATGACCTCGCAGAACTTTACAAGACAGATCCTGAAGAGAATTATCATCAGCGCAAGACACAGATCCAATGGATTCGATGATATTGGGCTGAACAATGGTTCAAATACAAGTTCGTGACCCAGGAATACGTTGAGAAGAATGCCATCAAAAGTCCTTGGGGTGATATTCTCTATCGAGGCCTTCAACCCAAGAACAGAGCTGAAGCTATTGCACAGGGTTTCTATCCTTGTATGGTCCGTGGACCTCAGCCTAAAATTGCCGACCCATTATCATTGCTCTGGTGTTGTGATGATACTCTTTTCAAGCTCAACTTCCAGCATGCAAAGGCATCTGCCAAAGAAAACAAGAAGTCATTGGGATTAGACTTCAATCCTGGTCCCTCTGCTCCCCGTGCTAACGGCTCACGTGATGCAGAACCCAATGTCATTGGCCCCATTTCCAACCTTGATGGCCTCATCACTTACATCTTGGTCCAAGGTGCCAAAGTGGATCATTCTGATAATGATGCTGACACTGATGAAGCCCCAGCTCCCCCTCCAAAGCCGCAGAAGCTAAAGAAGCCTAACGCTTCAAGATCAGCTGCTCCTCCAAAAGCTTCACGTACGAAGCCACTGGCCACTGCACCTCCTGAAGACAGTGTGTAGTCTGAAGATCAATCACGTATCTCCAAGAAGACGGAGAAGAACAAGAAAATCGTCAAGCACACTGATCAAATCTTGACTCCTGCTGCCATTATGCGAGAAGAGCCCATTGATCTGTCAAGCGATGAAGATCTTGCAGATGATGCACTTGAGCAACTGATCAAGAGCAAGGAAGAAGCAGGGATCTTCAATAATTTGCCTCTCTTTGATGTGGCAAGCATCCATAACTCCATTGATGAGTGGTTTGACACCCCAAATCTCAGCTTTGAAGATCTGCAACTTCCCATTGGCCTTAGCGTCTCCTTCAATGGCGCCATTGCTTCTGAGCTAGCTCTTGCTCAGCGCATCGTTGAACTGAAGCATAAGATCGACTATGAGAAGGCTCGGTTCAAGAAGCATGTGGCAAAGCTTAGCGTGCAAGATGTCAGAAACTTCAAGATCATGCTGCACGAGCTTAAGGAAGCCTTTCTCAAGAAGCATGAAGAAGCTCTATGCTCTCATGAGCGTATGAAGAGTCTGGCTGACAAGTGTGTGCTAGCCTACAATGAGGCTGAGAAGCGCAAGTCTCTTGGTCGTCCTGGCATTGACCCAAGAATGGCTGCAAATAAGAAGAAGCTATCAACTGCCCAATCTGCACCTTCAAGGCAGGAAGCACCTCGCATAATCTTCCCAAGCAGCATGACCGGCTTGAAGCCAAAGGTCATGTCAACCGCTTTAGACCTGAAGAAGACGAGGGTTGCCGAGGCTGAAGCCAGAAAAAGGAAAAGTACTGAAGCCTCTGATGCTGCTCCCTCCAAGAAGAAGCACAAAACCAAGAAGAATCAGGCTGCTCCCACAGAGCCCTTAGTTGTTGAACCTATCTCAGTGGTTCGCCTGGCATCTGAACACCAAGAACGACGTATGATAGTTCATGAGCCTGCTTTCACAGAGGCTCATGAAGCTGAAGACATTCCAGCAGTTAATCCGACCACTGCTAAAGACATTGGTCACAATGACAATGTTGAAGATGATGAAGTTCTTCCTCAAATCAAACACAACCTGGTATCATCGCCTGTTCTCACGAACAGCGAACTCATCAGCATTGGTCATCCTCTGACGCCAATTGCTTAGGATGCATCATGGGCTGATCACCCACAGCAACAAGACTCCCCGAGTACTCCCCAACAACAACCACATGTCACACCACCTGTGCAAGAAGAACAAGAAGACTTTGAGGCCCTGCCAACTCCATCTCCAAAGGTGTCTCCAGCATTTCGCAGGCTTCGTAAAGGACAAAGGCCTCAGGTCCCTCTTTCGAGCATTCCAGAAGGAGAAGTGCACCACTCATCTGTTGCACGTCAAGTGTTTCCAGAAGCCACTCTGACTGAGAATGTCTCCGTGTCTGAAGCCCAAGCCGCTGAAGACAATCCGGCTGCATCGGTCGATGAAAATCAAGAAGACGTACGTGTCCCCACTCCCCCCAATACTGAAGAAGCTATTCCTGATGTGAACGTGCCAATGCCCGACCCTCCAGCTCGTCAAGTGGAGGATGAAAATCCTGAAGCTGCCACCACCAACACCAATGAAGCCAATGACTTAGTCATGGCTGAAGCTAATGTGGAGCTTGCACCAACCAATGTGCACGAAGCCAATGATGCCACTGCTCCTGAAGTGTCTGTTGTGCAGCCTGAAGCCTCTGTTGTTGCCACTGCTCTTGTTCCGCCACCAAGGCCTCATACAATTGAGCAAGCATACAACTATGGCCAGCTAATCACTGTCAAGTGGCCCGTTCTGGTCCCTCCGCCTACTGCCTCTGGTCCTCAGTTTGATTATCATGTTGAGCATAGGCCTCAGATCCAGAAACCATAGCCAAGACTGCCAAGGTTCCCAGGAACTGCCAACTCCACAGGGTCCTTCAATGCAAATGGCTTCAAAAGCCACAACACCTTCTTTGACAGCGCAAAGAACCCCTACACAAAGCCAAGAATATCATCTGATCGATTCTGGAGCTATCAGCAATGAAGCTATTACTCCTGCATTCTATATGATCAAGGGCGCATTTTCCCTCATATGCGCCTCGACACTGAAGCCATTGCTGGACTGCCATGCTTAGAAGAAGCACTTGACTGCTTTCATGATGCAGGTATGCTTAGCTTTGTGACTGACAAAGAACATTGGAATGAGGAACTTTCGCTTCAATTCTATGGTACCCTCCACATTCGCGGCTACAACAGGGATATAAAGACATGGGTTCTCGAGTGGATGACAAGAAATGTTCATCATGAAGCCAAAGCTCTTGATGTCGAGCTTACTGGCCTACCCACTCCCGGAGAGCTGTACGAACCTGATTGTCAACTTCACCGCAATGCACTGGAAAGCATCTTCCATAAGCCAGAGCCCAACATGAGCCAGATGTTGAGCATGATGAAGCCTCTGCCATCTGACGCTGAATACCCAAAGGAGTTCTTTGTTGATGACCTTGAGTATCTGCCTCGCACAATATATCATATCATTAGGCGAACTCTATGGCCTATCAAAGGGCATTCGTCAGCTACAAAACTTGAAGGAGCCATGAAGACATTGGTCTTTTACATCCTCAATGGCATCAACTTCAATACACAAGAATTCTTCATCTGGCAACTTGCTGCATCTGGATCTGACCTTTTTGGCCTGAAATTTTATGCTCCATGGGTCATGCGCCTCATCAAGCTACACTCCTCTGTCAACTATCAGCCCTCTCATCTGATCTTTCTCCCAGAGGTTGATATGTCAGTTGAAGCCATATACCCTGAGCCTGCCAAGAAGCCTCTTTGTCTTCAAAATGCTGAACACCAAAGCTTCACTCAGCCCATGGAAGGAGTCCAAGCAATAACTCGTATCTATCCAATGGCTGGGAACACTCGTCTACCTCATCGTGCGCAAACTGAAGCTACTGAGAGCATAATTGCCCAAAGACCCAAGAAGCGCTCTCGCGTTCTAAATGATCAAGAACTACTTGTGGCACTGCATTAGAAACAAGATAAGCATCACTTTTGTCTCAAGCGACAGATGCAAAGCCTCTTGGTGGACGTCGATCACATTCAAAATCTTGCCACCAAGAATGCTTTTGTCACTCACGAGACCTGTCGGCGATCATGGAAGAGTTTGACACTGCTTAGTGCTGAAGCAGATCTTCAAGATGATGGCTTCACTGAAAGATTCAAGTTTGACTCCACTCCTCCACGGAATGTTGTCCTACGTCAAACCCCATCTCTTGAAGACTCTGACTATTCTTCCTCCGCGGCAACTATGAATGCCAGAGTGATCGATGATGAAGATGATGCTACTTCACCGCCCCCTACTTCTGCACGCATCGACACTGCACCAAGTACGTCTGCACCGCCAAACAACAACGACAACCCTGATGCTTCACCTACTCATGAGAATGAGTAGATGCTCTATGTCTTCAAACCTTTTTGGTCCTTACTGACAAAAGGGGTAGAAGCGTATGAGTTGATAGTCTTCAAGCGGGTTCATTTGGGCGATTGATTTATATTTTGCCTCGTGTTTACAACTCTTGCTTTTGATACATTTGGTTCTTTTAGTTGCAACACTCAAACTCGATGGTCGTCTGCTACTTATTTGCTTTTCTGTGATGCGATGATAAATTCCGCATGTGCAATGATAACTTCCGCACTTAGATCATTCTGTAGACGTCCATTTTTCATTATGCATGTCATTCTTTTTGTTATATCATTTCATGCATGATGAATTATCTTCGTAAGTTGAAGAGGATCTCCACAAGTACAACCTGCCATGTGCATTTGCATTCCAAAAGCAAATTACTGATATGCACATCTTCAGGGGGAGCCTTTGCCACCTATGAAGACAATACCCTATCCTTTACAATTTCACATACTTTATCCCCGTTGAAAACTTCAACCAGTTTGTCATCAATCACCAAAAAAGGGGGAGATTGTAAGTGCATCTAGTGCCACCCCTTGTTGGTTTTGGAGTATTGACGACAAAGTTGGTTGAGGGACTAATGCGTTTGTGAGAATTGCAGGATAACGCAGGTAGTGTCCCTCATTGATTCGGTTTACCTACCGGAGATGACCCCTAAAAATGTATGAAGACATTGACGACAATGGTGGTATGTGAAGATATTCATATTGAAGACTATGACATGAGAAGACATTGAGTGAAGACTACGGAGCGCGAAGACTGTGTCGTCTCGCCGTTTCCTTTTTCTTCTTTGTTGAGTCATAGGAACCACTGTACTATTAAGTGGGGTCCAAGTGAACAAAGTCAGAATGACTGAAGTGATGCTCAACCAAAATCCTATGTCTTCGAGCGAAGACAATGAGCGCAAATCTTATCCAGAGCTGGATGAGTCAGCTTTGCTTGTAGCCCAAGTAAAGTTGCCGTGTGTGTTTGAAATCTGACCGTTGGAACACGTGTCAGTTCCTTAGTGACCCAGGGTCATTTCGGACATATCAGGTCGGGTTGCCCCGTGGCTATAAAGAGCCCACCCCCTACACCATAAATTGGTGGCTGCTCAGAGTTAGTACACGGCTTTTGTCGTTTGAGAGCAACCCACCTCGAAGCCTTTGAGAGAGAGAAATCCTTGCGAGGACCAAGACCAAACACCCAGATCCAAAGAGTGTTAGGCATCACCGAAGTCTTTCTGTCTGTGTGACCTGAAGACTTATTACACTTGAGGACTGTGAATCCTCCAACCGGTTAGGCGTCACATTCTGAGCATCCAAGAGTCATTGTGGATTGCCGGTGAACGAAGTCTGTGAAGGTTCGGAAGTCTACCTTGAAGACTTACCAGAGTGATTTGGTGAGGACTGGGTGTCCTTAGCTCAAGGGGAGTAAGGTGAAGACATGGTCTTCTGAGTTGAATCTCAGCCTCCCTAACCAGACGTACAATTGTCACAGCAACTGGAACTGATCCAAGAAATCCTGTGTCTTCAACAAGTGTCTGGTTCTATCTTCTCCCTCCCTTTACTTAGTGTTTGTCTTCATGAAGTCACTGCCTATTTGTCGTACATGTTTGACTTCATTGCTTGACTACTATTATTGGTTGGCTTCATACTATCTTCCATCCTGATCCTTACTACCAAGCTGCCATTAGTCTTTGTACTTTCACATTATTGCATACTTGACTATGGTTTGCTTGTTGTAGTTTATCTTCCGCTGCATATCAATTAGGTCATTTCTATTGTTTGTCTTCAAAACTTCCACATTTTGAAGTCTTTCATAAAAATCGCCTATTCACGCCCCTCTAGTCGATAACTAGCACTTTCACCGTCATACCGGTGTTATGTTCCCGGATTTTGCGTTCCTTACGCGGTTGGGTGATTTATGGGACCCCCTTGATAGTTCGCTTTGAATAAAACTCCTCCAGCAAGGCCCAACCTTGGTTTTACCATTTGTGTCACCACCACCTATACCTTTCCCTTGGGTCGGCCAACCCGAGGGTCATCTTTATTTTAGCCCCCCGGACCAGTGCTTCTCTAAGTGCTGGTCCGAGCCGAGCGATGTCCGGCGCCCCTTGGGCAACCAGGGTCTATGCCAACCCGACGTCTTGCTCATCTAGTGTGCCCTAAGAACGAGATATGTGCAGCTCCTATCGGGATTTGTCGGCACAGCGGGCGGTCTTGCTGGTCTTGTTTTACCATTGTCGAAATGTCTTGTAAACCGGGATTCCGAGACTGATCGGGTCTTCCTGGGAGAAGGAATATCCTTCATTGATCGCGAGAGCTTATCATGGGCTAAGTTGGGACACCCTTGCAGGGTTTTAAACTTTCGAGAGTCGTGCCCGCGGTTATGTGGCAGATGGGAATTTGTTAACGTCTGGTTGTAGATAACTTGACACCCGATCCGAATTAAAATGCATCAACCGCGTGTGTAGCCGTGATGGTCTCTTCTCGGCGGAGTCCAGGAAGTGAACACGGTTTTGGGTTATGATTGACGTAAGTAGGAGTTCAGGATCACCTCTTGATCACTACTAGTTGGCGATCGTTCCGTTGCTTCTCTTCTCGCTCTCATTGGCGTATGTTAGCCACCATATCATGCTTAGTCGCTGCTGCAACCTCACCACTTTACCCCTTCCTTTCCAATTAAGATTTGCTAGTATTGATACCCATGGTAATGGGATTGCTGAGTCCTCATGGCTCACAGATTACTACAACAACAGTTGCAGATACAGGTTAAGCGATGATCATGACGCGAGAGCGATGTTTGGTAGTTTTGGAGTTCTTCTTCTGCTTCTTCTTTGATCAAGGGATAGGTTCCAGGTCGACAGCCTGGGCTAGCAGGGTGGATGTAGTTTGAGCTTATGTTTGTGTTTCATCCATAGTCGGATGGTGCTCTTATGTATGATTATGTTGTATTCGTGTGGCACTGTATGCCTCTTGTATGTATCCCCATCTATTATGTAATGTTGATGTAATGATATCCACCTTGCAGAAGCGTCTCCAAGATGTGCTTCTATCCTTGGTGGGACCTTCGAGTTCCTTTAGGATAGGGTCGCATCTTGGGCGTGACAAATGGGGAGAGGCAGATGGCGAAGGGTTGAGAGGCAACGTTCCTCCCGCTCCCCTCTTTATAAAGGGGCGGGGGCGAGGCTCGGCCGCCCCCTCTCAGCCAATCCGGCCCGTTGAAGTGACAGCAAGCGGGGCCGTCGACCGCCCTCCCCGCTCCATTGAAGGCGCGTGGGAATCGACCCACACACGCGGACAACTTCTCACATCCCGCGCGCCTGTCATTCGCCCTGCGAGGTGCATGCAGCGAATGTGGCACGAGGGATAGGCGCAGTGGGACGCGTGGAGCGATGGTTCCCAAGCGAGGGAAGTAAATGAGCAGCGGCCATGCGGTCTCAAAGAGACACGCAAGGTGCCTCTTTACTGTTCGCCATGGGATGACGCCAGCATGCTTCCGTCATACGCGCACATGACCCCCACGTCGCGCGTTCAACGCGGGTCGTGGGGAAGCACAGCGGACGGAACAGTTACCGCAGTAAAATCCGCCCCAACTGCCCATGCACCGTTCTGGGCCTGGACCAACAATGTGCTGCGCTTATGTATGGCCCAGGCCCGGGGGCTCCTGTCGGTGTACAAAACTAGGGGCTCTGCTTTTGACCCCATTACTTGTGCACGGGCAGTCAGAGCCACCCGCCACGACCACGCATAACGGGGCAGGAAAGGGGAGCCAGAGAGAAGCTGAAGGCACAAGACAAACAAAGAAACGACAAGGACCAAGGCCACAAAGATCGGATGGATGAAGCAGGTTTCCCCGGCAAGAACCCTTGCCGGGGCAGCCTCAGCGGCCCCGGCAAGACCCTTGCCGGGGCAGCTCGCCCACACCAGGTGAGTGAGCCACCTTTGAGCCCCCCAACGCTAGACAAACGCATTGGGACAAGGCTCGGGAGGCACCTCCGTGGTGGCATGCAGATCTTTGTGAAGACAAAGAATAGTCAAGATCAAATGAGGATAGGAAGGCAACAATCCTCGGCAGGGGTCTTGCCGAGGAAGCCCACGAGACCCCCGGCAAGGTCCTTGCCGGGGATGACGGCGTGCCACGGCAAGACCCTTGCCGGGCCACCCGGCAAGGCCCTCGCTAAGCACGCCAGTAGGACCACTACAAGGCCCATGCCAGCCAAGTCGCCGCTGCCGTTCGCATGCAGCTGCCGACCCAACCAGCTGGGTAGGCACCTGCGTGGCAACATGTAGCCCTTTGTGGAGGCAACACCACTGCGCCACCTCAGCTGCCTGCCTGCCTACATGGCACCACATGTATTGCTGGCCAAGGCGCGTGTCAAAGCAAGGAGGAGCAGCGACGGACGGGACGGGCCTCGCTCCCGTCCCCGATAAAGTGAAGGGACACCTAAGTCTTGCATTAAATGCACTTTGTCCTGTAATACCAGCGATAATCTCACAGCGCTGTAGCACTTTCCACCTCTTGTGTGCCACTGTGGCAGCCCCTTTCGCCTATAAAAGGAGGCCCATGGCACACGAGAGAAGGATTCGGCTCTTTTGAACCTAGCAGCACCCAGAGCTAGTTCAAGAGCTCCAGAACACTAAATACATCCACCAAAGCAGGATCGTAGGGTTTTACGCATCTTTGCGGCCCGAACCTGGGTAAATCCCCTTTGTGTTGTCTGCTAGTCCCTCTCTTCTCACGATCCAGCGCCCCGCAACCGTAGTAGGGATTCCAGTGATCCCATAGGTGTTGTTTCCCACCGACAAGGCCAAAGAAAAAAAAGAAAAGAAAGAAAAAAATATAATGAGAGAAAAAGAGAGAAGGGACAATGCTACTATCTCTTTTTCCACACTTGTGCTTCAAAGTAGCACCATGATCTTCATGATAGAGAGTCTCCTATGTTGTCACTTTCATATACTAAGTGGGAGTTTTTCATTATAGAACTTGGCTTGTATATTCCAATGATGGGCTTCCTAAAAATGCCCTAGGTCTTCGTGAGCAAGCAAGTTGGATGCACACCCACTTAGTTTCTTTTGTTGAGCTTTCATATATTTATAGCTCTAGTGCAACCGTTGCATGGCAATCCCTACTCACTCACATTGATATCTATTGATGGGCATCTCCATAGCCCATTAATACGCCTAGTTGATGTGAGACTATCTTCTCCCTCTTTTTGTGATCACAACCACCACCTTATATGACCCTAGTGCTATGTCCATGGCTTACGCTCATGTATTGCGTAAGAGTTGAAAAAAGCTAAAGCGCGTTAAAAAGTATGAAACAACTGCTCAGCTCATCATCGGGGTTGTGCATGATGGGAGTATTTTGTGTAATGAAAGTGAAGCATGGCCTAACTATATGATTTTGTTGGGATAAGCTTTCTTTGGCTATGCTATTTTGATAGGACATGATTATTTGTTAGTATGCTTTGAAGCATTATTATTTTTATGTTTTATAAGCTCTTATCTTGAATCATTTGGATATGAACATTCATGCCACAATAAAGAAAATTACATTGAGAATTATGCTAGGCAGCATTTCACATCAAAAATTCTGTTTTTATCATTTACCTACTCGAGGACGAGCAGGAATTAAGCTTGGGGATGCTTGATACGTCTCCAACGTATCTATAATTTTTTATTATTCCATGCTATTATATTACCCCTTTTGGATGTTTATGGGCTTTATTTCACACATTTATACCATTTTTGGGACTAACCTACTAACCGGAGGCCCAGCCCGTATTGCTGTTTCTTTGCCTATTTCAGTATTTCGAAGAAAAGGAATATCAAACATAGTCCAAACGGAATGAAATCTTCGGGAGCGTGATTTTTGGAACGAACGTGATCCAGAGGACTTGGAGTGCAAGCCAAGAAGCAGCCGAGGCGGCCACGAGACAGGAGGGCGCGCCCACCCCCTCTGGGCGCCCCCCTATCTTGTGGGCCCCTCGGGCGGCCACCGACGTACTTCTTCCTCCTATATAAGCCTGCGTACCCCGAAAACATCCAGGGAGCCAATGAAACACAATTTCCACCACTGTAACCTTCTGTATCCGCGAGATCCCATCTTGGAGCCTTCGTCGGCGCTCCGCCGGAGGGGATATCGACCATGGAGGGCTTCTACATCAACACCATAGCCCCTCCGATAAGTTGTGAGTAGTTTACCACAGACCTTCTGGTCCATATTTATTAGCTAGATGGCTTCTTCTCTCTTTTTGGATCTCAATACAATGTTCTCCCCCTCTCTTGTGGAGATCTATTCGATATAAACTCTTTTTGCGGTGTGTTTGTCGAGATCCGATGAATTGTGGGTTTATGATCAAGTTTATCTATGAGAAATATTTGAATCTCCTCTGAATTCTTTTATGTATGATTGAGTTTTCTTTGCAAGTCTCTTCGAATTATTAGTTTGGTTTGGCCTACTAGATTGATCTTTCTTGCCATGGGAGAAGTGCTTAGCTTTGGGTTCAATCTTGCGGTGTCCTTACCCAGTGACAGAAAGGGTTGTAAGGCACGTATTGTATTGTTGCCATCGAGGATAAAAAGATGGGGTTTATATCATATTGCATGAGTTTATCCCTCTACATCATGTCATTTTGCCTAATGCGTTACTCTGTTCTTTATGAATTTAATACTCTAGATGCAGGCAGGAGTCGGTCGATGTGTGGAGTAATAGTAGTAGATGCAGGCAGGAGTCGGTCTACTTGTCACGGACGTGATGCCTATATACATGATCATGCCTAGATAATCTCATAATTATTCGCTTTTCTATCAATTGCTCGATAGTAATTTGTTCACCCACCGTAATACTTATGCTATCTTGAGAGAAGCCACTGGTGAAACCTATGGCCCCCGGGTCTATCTTTTATCATATAAGCTTTCAATCTACTTTCATTTGCATCTTTACTTTTTGCATCTATATTATAAAATACCAAAAATATATTTATCTTATCATACTATCTCTATCATATCTCACTTTCGCAAGTGGCCGTGAAGGGATTGACAACCCCTTTACTGCGTTGGTTGCAAGTTCTTTGTTTGTTTGTGTAGGTGCGTGGGACTTTTGAGGAGCCTCCTACTGGATTGATACCTTGGTTCTCAAAAACTAAGGGAAATACTTACGCTACTATTGGTGCATCACCCTTTCCTCTTCAAGGAAAACCAGCGCAAGCTCAAGACGTAGCAGGTGACATGGGTTGAAACGTGCCTATAATGGCACTTTGTAGAGTGGTCGTTTCTTGGTAGGGTTGGTTGGTAAGGGCATGTACAATGGTTGATAAGGTAGTCTTATCTTAAGTCTGGCACGTATGCAAGTGGTAGTAGTTTCTTGGCATTATTAGTGGTTTCTTGGCATTATTAGTGGTTTCTTGTAAGGAACAATGTACTACTAGCGACAAAAAGCGATTCTAGGTTGCGTTGTACTCCAACGAGTACTACTAGTGGTCGCTGGAGTGTATACCTCGTTTTGTGGGTTCGATCTCGGCCGAACGCACGGCGGCCTTTTTTTTAAATAGTAACTTTGCTGCAAGACAATATTGGAGTACACGGGTGGTTTGAGTTTTGAAGTCAAACGGACGTGCTGCACCACAATCTGGGTGCACTGGATAGCCTAGCCACATGAACGGGTTTTCCTTTCCATCATCTCGTGGCTCGCGTGCTCGCCCTAGCCGCACCTCGCTTGCAGCTTCCTCGTCAGCTAGTAGCATATTTAAACTAGCGCCTCCCAATTTAGCTCGAGGAGCCGGAAAAGCCCAGCGGGGCATTGGGAACTGTGCAATATGGC
This sequence comes from Triticum aestivum, assembly GCF_018294505.1. NCBI lineage: Eukaryota > Viridiplantae > Streptophyta > Magnoliopsida > Poales > Poaceae > Triticum > Triticum aestivum. Next base: position 524,697,380 of record NC_057798.1, read on the forward strand.
TTTGTACGTAAAGTGCTCTACTACTACTCTGTAGCTTGTGGCGTTGCACGCATAGACTTCACTCCATTATCGGCTCTATGAACGAAATTCCTCTTGACGAGTTTTTTTTGAAACGGAGGCAAAAGCTTTGCCTCATCTCATTCATAAAGAAGGAACTACTAACAAAGTTTGACGAGATCCATTACACCTCCACAAATGGAAGCGAAAGGCCTAGTCTCGTTGTATCAAATAACTCAAATGTTCTGTTCCCGCAGTAACCGTCGCTGATAAACAGGCTGCTAGTGTGTCGTGAGAGGAGCGGCTGAGTAGGCCAGCTATGTGAGAGGAGCGGCTGAATAGAGCACCAAGAGTGCCCACTACGCAGGTGTACTTTTCCTGCATTGATAGTACAATGATGGTTCTAGAGAACAATAGTACCCTCCACTTCCAACTATAGCTCCTTGGCCCTGAGATTCAAGAGTTCAAAACTGGTGCACTACACTAGAAGTATAGTACATTGCACTACTAGTTGAGAAAGTAGTAGTGCTACAGTACGAGTACGTACTCCTCCGTCCCATAATGTAAGACGTTTTTTGATACTAGTTGGCGTGTACAAAAAATAGCAAAAACATACCCAAAAATTCTTAATCCACGCCAAAAACTACTACCTAGTGCCAAAAATTTCTTACTAGTGGTAAGTATAATGCACTCCCATAACGTCCCGTAATGCTAGTACTAGTAGTAAATAATAGTCTCACCCCTTCGCTAAGGAACGATCTATAGTTGGAAGGTTCGAGGCACTGCGGTTACTACACTCTTATCTCCTCCTCGCCAGTTCCCCTCCCCCCGAAGAGAAGGCAGTTCGTCGCTGCTCCCATGGATTCGCCAGGCGGTTCTCCTCCTCGTCGGGGCTGGGAGACCTTGGACGATGATCCTCTGGGAGAAATCGCACGCTGCTCCAACGTCCTCACCGCCGCAAGACTCGGTGCTTCCTGCATCAACTTTTTCAAGACGGTGCTTAAACAGGCTTGGGAAAAGGCCATGCTTGTTGGTCTTCCATGCGTCCTCGAGGAGATGGTTCTTCCATGGGACAATCCTTCGAACAGTCCACCGCTCCCTGGCCATGGTTGCACGTTGACTCCGCTAGAGTTGCCGACGTTGAGAGGTAGTCGGATTTTGTCCGATGAGCAGGTCAGTAATGGAGTTTGATCATGTAGTACTTAGTTATTCCATTTCTATCCCGTAATTTCTCCGCTGCCCACCGTCTTATATATAGGTCTGGGTCGGTGCCAACAAAGATTGGCTTGCATACCTCCGGCCGGATACCACCATCATTTTGCACAACATCCACGGCAGTGCGGCCGTTCCCGTAGACCCCTTCTCCACCATTGGGATCGGCCTTCCAGACTGGCTGGGCTTGAATACGTATGATGATGCCTACATGAGATTGAAGAAGATAGCAATTGCGGACCCGCCAACAAAGCGACGCGGATACGACGATTACTATCTCATCGCGGTGTTCGACATAAGGATTGCCATCAATGCAAGAGGCAGTAACGGCAGAGGCTAGCGCATGTTGGCGGTGGCAGATTTGTACCCCTACACGTTCGAAGACGCCATGCGCCATCTAGGCCGCATCTTCGCGGTGACATGCCAGGGTACTTGTTTCATCTGGTTGCCATCCTACAGTACGGGAGATTACAAACGGAATGCACAAACCATCATTTGCATCCGTAACGGTACTCCATTATTTTGCATGGACCAGTCATCCCTCGATCAAAATAAGAGTGCCGATCCAGGATGTGCATTTGCATCCGTGATTCGGTCTAACCTGGAACCTTGTACTTGACTTTGGCATATTGGGATCAACTATCTTAACAGTCGTTACCCATGGTACCACTGATGTGCAACATGGTCACACAATCTACCACGATCGGACGTCACCATCTATCCAAGTATTCCATTTTTTAACCCTCTCACCTTCTCTTTCATTGTTGTACTACTTACTAGTACTAGTAGGAGTACTTTTTACCTTGGAGGAAACGTATAGCTAGCTAGGCCCTTAAAGACTTGAACCCACTAGTTGCCACCGTTTTTGTTTTTCCATGTCTTACTATCTCATCCATGTAGCCAAGAGTGGCTATATATAATAAGCCGGTTATTTTACTTCCTCTATATCGGAGTAGTACTATTTGCTGCACAGTATTACTGACCGCCATATTTGAGCACAACATTATTATGCATGGACCTTGACTATGTACGTCACCATGTGTCCAGATCTGAGATGTCGCGTGTACCAGATGAACGGCACCGATTTCGACCCCCGTGATGCTACGTGGGTGCCGAGGAACACTCTTGGAGAGTACTTGCTTTTCATTGGGGACAGCTACCCCATTTTGAAGTGGATGCCACCTTCTATGCACGACACCAAAGGCCTGCCGTTCATGAAGCATGGTTGTGTCTTCAGTACGCACCGCGGGATGAACGGCATGCTAGGACATGCTATCCCTGATTTATGCCGCTTCAGCTTGGATGACTCTCCATCATGTGGAACCGGACTAGAAAGCTGCGACAATGATTCCCGTTGCCCACCGCTATGGATCGTGCCATCCATGAAGAACACCTGGGACTGGAACCTGGAGGAGGACATGTAGCCCATCTATAACGTGTAAGTGGAGTACGGTAAATTGTGAACGGTAGCGCTGTGTATATATGTAGACTAGTCGTGCACAAATTTATCACATGAATTGGAGATGAACTTGTGTGGCATACTGGCATTTGTCCATTAGAATTTATTACTATTAAATGTGTTATGTGTACGTGCAACTTGTTTGGTTGTTGCACGGGCTCCAACACGCTCTTTGAGAAAAAAAGGTGGCACAACTTTGGATATAGGTGTCGTGGCGGCATCATACAGTAGCATCGTTCGCTATAGTTGTAGTATACTCCTACTAGGACGACAACTCCTATAAAACCTTGCGCTTGGCTCCTTGCCTCTTCGGGGGGTTCAACAATTCATACTCGTGTGAACCTTGCACTTGGCTCTTTGCCTCTTCGGAAGGTCCAACAATGATGATACTACACAATATGCTTCTGGCAATCTGACACCGATTGAACTGCTGCACGTCCACCGCGAGGGCGAGGGCGAGGGAGAGGGAGAGGGAGAGGGCGCTATAGTCAAAACCATCTCCTTGTCATGCGAGCCACCGCGTGTGTGGGCGAGGGAGAGTCGTAGTAAGCAAGCTTCTCCTCGTTCGATGAGTTGACGGGAGACATCAAAGCAGTACTAGTACTAGTCGATACTCGTCCTTTCCGGTTAATATGGCTTAATTTGAAACGAGAAAATACACTGGCAGTCAACGTATGTAACAATACGCTCTTTATGGTCACTATATATAGTTTTGCGGTGATTATATGATCACTAGCTCATCATAGAGCACTGTATTGCACCCTACTGACCGGCCACATATTCGACGTGGCACTTTGTTGACTGGTTAAATTGTCACCTGGTTTCTGGGTCCCACCTGTCAGTTGGCAGGGCAGAGAAATCAATTAAACAAAACTTTACGCAGGCGCGACAGGAGTCCAACCCTTGCACGCGAACCACCCTAGCTGTGTATGTGGGTGCATGCACGTGTACTCCCTCGGTCTTCCAACAAAGAGTGTACAACGGCTAAGAAACAAAGAGTGTAGTACATCTACACTTCCAATGCATTTAGCCTTTAATCTAAATCGACATTGATTGACTAATGCATCAACTTGTGCTCTAGGTATAGGCTACATGTCTATCCTTAATTACAGCATGCAACAACCTTCATTTAATCTTCTTCTCTCAATGGTCACATTCACACATAAGTCTGCTACTTTTGGGCGTTAATTATGCCCTGGTCAATGTGTAAATCTCTAAATGTACAGTCTTTCACAGACGTAGGGAGTAGGTTGAGCACTTGAGCATGAGCGTGTGTGTTGCGTCATATGTTGTGTGCCGCATGGGTGCGTGAGTGTTGCGTGCGTCCATGTGTACGTGTGAGTGTTGCGTGTTGCATGAATGCATGCATGCATGAGGCTTACTCCCTCCCATTGACATGTTCATATTTCAAGCTTCCTCTGGTCCCTCCATATGGTGATACTCCCTCTGTTCCCAAATACAGAGTAAAAGCCTCCCTCTGTTCCCAAATACGGAGTATTTGTCTTTCTAGAGATTTCAACAAGTGACTACGTACGGGCAAAATGAGTGAAGTGAGCGTAGAGGCATAGGGATACTGTATATAGGAAGTCTTCGCGATCCATGATTCCCCATCTCGGTCAGAGAGAACTATTCAACTAGTCTTCACAGTGAAGTGACAATACACGCTGCAGCAGATGGGACACTTAATTAGTAAGCTAAACCAGCGTGTTGGTGTTACTAAATCAGCCTTACCTAGTATTGCCGTCATGTTTGCTGGTAGAGCACGCTTCCGCAAATATGCCTATGCACCTCTCTCTCCTCCATTAACTGACATATGGGCCCTCATGAGGTAGACCCACATGTCATAGGTGTAACTATTTACACTCCGAAGGACGGTATATCCTGGTAGTAGTACTAGTAGAATTGAGATTTAATGCACTTTCTTCCCCGTCTTTCACTCTTCTTCCTCCTCTCTTCTTCTTCCTCCTCTCTTCCCCATCGTCGGCCGCACACCATTTCCCCCCGCTCACAGCTCGCTCACCCGCACCATCTTCCTTGGTAGCTCCCGCGTACCACAACCCCCCGCTCACTGCTCGGCCACACGAGGAGAAGCTTCTTCGCTCGCCCGCCCGAACCCACTTCCCCGCTGGCTCGCAGGCACCGAAAACCCCAATGGCAGAACCGACTGACACGCAGAGCCGTTGGAATTCCCTCCCCGATGTTCTCTTGGAGCAGATCTGTAATTGTATGGACCTACTCAGCACCGTCCATCTGGCCGCATGCTCGGTGTCTTTGTACCATCTACTCGTCTGCAACCGGCCGGCTCTTTTCAAGACACCCTGCTTGCTGATGCCCGATCCTCGCAAGTGGCCCAGACACCAACTTGACGATCCTACGGAGGTTTTTGTGGTGCCCCTCGACATGCTACCACTACCCGTCCACCTATCCTTCATGTGCGGTCACTACTGGGCGGGCGAAGGCCAACTGGATCATCCTCTGATGTCTACTATGCAACCTTCTTCTTGTAGACGTTGTTGGGCCTCCAAGTGCAAAGGTTTGTAGGATAGTAGAAAATTTCCCTCAAGTGGATGACCTAAGGTTTATCAATCCGTGGGAGGCGTGGGATGAAGATGGTCTCTCTCAAACAACCCTGCAACCAAATAACAAAGAGTCTCTTGTGTCCCCAACACACCCAATACAATGGTAAATTGTATAGGTGCACTAGTTCAGCAAAGATATGGTGATACAAGTTCAATATGGATGGTACATATAGGTTTTTGTAATCTGAAATTATAAAAACAGCAAGGTAACTAAAGATAAAAGTGAGCACAAACGGTATTGCAATGCTAGGAAACAAGGCCTAAGGTTCATACTTTCACTAGTGCAAGTTCTCTCAACAATAATAACATAATTGGCTCATATAACTATCCCTCAACATGCAACAAAGAGTCACTCCAAAGTCACTAATAGCGGAGAACAAACGAAGAGATTATTGTAGGGTATGAAACCACCTCAAAGTTATCCTTTCTGATCGATCTATTCAAGAGTCCATAGTAAAATAACACGAAGCTATTCTTTCTGTTCGATATATCATAGAGTTCATACTAGAATAACACCTTAAGACACAAATCAACCAAAACCCTAATGTCACCTAGATACTCCAATGTCAACTCAAGTATCCGTGGGCATGATTATATGATATGCATCAAACAATCTCAGATTCATTTATTCAATCAACACAAAGTACTTCAAAGAGTGTCCCAAAGTTTCTACCGAAGAGTCAAGACAAAAATGTGTGCCAACCCCCTATGCATAAGTTCACAAGGTCACTAAACCCGCAAGTTGATCACCAAAACGTACATCAAGTAGACCACGTGAATATCCCATTGTCACCACAGATAAGCACATGCAAGACATACGTCAAGTGTTCTCAAATCCTTAAAGACTCAATCTGATAAGATAACTTCAAAGGGAAAACTCAATCCATTACAAGGGAGTAGAGGGGGAGAAACATCATAAGATCCAACTATAATAGCAAAGCTCGCGATACATCAAGATCGTGCCAAATCAAGAACACGAGAGAAAGAGAGATCAAACACATAGCTACTGGTACATACCCTCAGCCTCGAGGGTGAACTACTCCCTCCTCGTCATGGAGAGCGACGGGATGATGAAGATGGCCACTGGTGGTGGATCCCCCCTCCGACAGGGTGCCGGAATAGGGTCCCGATTGGTTTTTGGCGGCTACATAGGCTTGCGGCGGCGGAACTCCTGATCTAGGTTTATTTCTGGGGCTTTCTGTATCTATAGGAATTTTGGGCGTTGGGAACAAGTCAGGGGGGGTGTCCGAGTCGTCGACGAGATAGGGGGCGCGCCCAGGGTGTAGGGCACGCCCTCCACCCTCGGGGATGGCTCGGGACTCTTCTGGTGCATCTCCGATGCTCCGTGGGGTTCTTTTGGTCCATAAAAAATCATCAAAAATTGGCACGTAAATTGGACTCCATTTGGTATTCCTTTTCTGTAAAACTCAAAAACAAGGAAAAACATAAACTGGCACTGGGCTCTAGGTTAATAGGTTAGTCCCAAAAAATCATATAAAATAGCATATAAATGCTTATAAAACATCCAAGATGGATAATATAATAGCATGAATACTTCATAAATTATAGATACGTTGGAGACGTATCAGCATCCCCAAGCTTAATTCCTGCTCGTCCTCGAGTAGGTAAATGGTAAAAGAAATAATTTATGAAGTGTGAATGCTAGTAGGTGCACAAGTTTGATCAATGATAATTTCAATCACCTTTTCTATCATCATTATATGTCATAATAGTAGCTCATCTCATAAAACTTCTCAGGATCAAGCTATTCACAAGTTAAAGCATAGACCATAAACTTTCTTGAGAACTAACAAACTATGTTCTCAGTCATCAAACAATTGCAATTCATCTTTTTTTCAGGAACGGTCTATGTAAGAGCTTTGATTTAGCAAATCCCACATACTCAACTATCATATAGTCTTCCATGATTGCTACCACTCAAAGCATATTTTTAGAACAAATAGCATCTATCGAACACAGAGAAAGATAGGGGCTTAATGTTTCGCCTCCCAACTTACTTATCATATAGATAATTGTCAACAATAATAATTCATGATCAAATATATTTGAATGGCCATATATGCTTAGATCTTTCCCCATCACATGATGCTTGCCAACTAAAGATTAGGTTGGAATGAGAAGGAATACTACTGACTCTTGCATAAAAGTAAAAGATAGGCCCTTCGCAGAGGGAAGCAGGGATTTGCAGAGGTGCCAGAGCTCGAAGCTTTTAAAACAGAGATAAAAATAATTTTGAGAGGTATGCTTTCATTGTCAACATATCAACCAAGAATTCCCAATATCTTCCATACTAGATACATTATAGGCGGTTCCCAAACAGAAAGGTAAAGATTTTACTCCCCCTCCACCAACAATCACACTCCATGGCTTGTCCGAAACAACGGGTGTCGTCCAACTATCAACAATCCTGGGGGAGTTTTGTTTAAATTATTTGCGATTTGTTTTTGAACTTTTAATTATAGGACTGGGCATCCCAGTTACCAGCCATTTTCTCGTGAATGATAAGCGGAGTCCACTCATCGTGAGAATAAACCACCTAGCATGGAATATACTGACAGCCCCTAGACGCTACATGAGCGATTCGGGCATACAAAACATATTATTATTTTAAGGTTTAGAGTTTGGCACATGCATATTTACTTGGAACGGCAGGTAAATACCGCATATAGGTAGATATGGTGGATACTTATGGAATAAACTTGGTTCAAGGAATTTGGATGCACAAGCAGTATTCCCGCTTAGTACAGAAATTTAGGCTAGCAAAAGATTCTAAATATCAAGCACCACATGTTGAAGGACCCATAACAATATAACTTTATACAAATATACCCAAGCATAACTCATTATGTTGTCTTCCTTGTCCAACTTCAACTAGTTTGTTCAAGTTTGAAAATAATTAATGGGGCTCACAATCATAGAAGATGTCCAAGATAGTATATTTATATGTGAAACCTCTCTTCCTTCAATATTCTTTCATGAATTGTTCAAGTGACCAATACTATGTTTCTTAACTTTCAATAAATTTTACCACCTCTACTTCTTATATGTGAAGTCATTACTCCCCATTGTATAAGCATATGAAACATATATAATTTCAGATTTACGATATTCAAATCATCAACCATTTAGTCATAGGATATAAGTGAAGCACACGAGTAAATGACAAACTAGTCCAAAAAGATATAAGTGAAGATCAATGAGTAGTTAAATAATTATGTAGCTATGTGAAGACTCTCTCTCATTTAAGAATTTCAGATCTAATGTATTTTATTCCAGCAGCAAGCAAAGCAAAATAAATGACATTGTAAGAATAGCACAACTCATGTGAAGAAGCAAAAACTTAGACTCAACTGATACTAACCGATAATTGTTGAAGAAGAAAGGTGGGATGCCTACCGGGGCATCCCCAAGCTTAGATGCTTGAGACTTCTTGGAATCTTATCTTGGGGTGCCTTGGGCATCCCCAATCTTGAGCTTTTGTGTCTCCTTAATTCCTCTCATATCACGGTTTCCTAAATCTCGAAAGCTTCATCCACACCAAACTTAACAAGAACTCGTGAGATAAGTTAGTATAAACCAATGCAAAAACCTTATCATTCTCTACTGTAGCAAATCACAAAAATTATTACTCAACATTGCATACTAAATGTATCTGCATATTTAATACTCCTATCCTCAAATAGCATCATTAAACAAGCAAACATATGCAAACAATGCAAACATAACATCAATCTGCCAAAACAGTACAATCTGTAAAGAATGCAAGAGTATCAATACTTCCCTAACTCCAAACATTATGAAATTCTACCACACAGTAGAAAATTTATCAGAGCTTGTTATGCAAAAAAAATCCACATTTTATCATATTCTGGCTTTTCTAAGGAATTTTTGCAACAGCGATAGACTTTCTGCTTTGAAACAGCAACATGTATACTTGCAAAATAAGCATGGTAAAGGCTATCCTTGACATTTTTTTTATTGAAAATAGAGATGCAAAACATTATTCAAAATAACAGCAAGCAAATACCAACAAAAGAAAATGACGCTCCAAGCAAAACACATATCATGTGGTGAATAAAAATATAGCTCCAAGTAAAGTTACCGATGAACAAAGACGAAAGAGGGGATGCCATCCGGGGCATCCCCAAGCTTAGGATCTTGGTTGTCCTTGAATATTACCTTGGGGTGCCTTGGGCATCCCCAAGATTTGGCTCTTGCCACTCCTTATTCCATAGTCCACCGAATCTTTACCCAAAACTTGAAAACTTCACAACACAAAACTCAACAGAAAATCTTATGAGCTCCATTAGTATAAGAAAATAAAACCACCACTTAGGTACTGTTGTGAACTCATTGTAAATTAATATTTGTGTAATATCTACTGTATTTCAACTTTTCTATGGTTCATACCCTCCGATACTACTCATAGATTCATCAAAATAAGCAAACAACACATAGAAAACAGAATGTGTCAAAAAAGAACGGTCTGTAGTAATCTGTAACTATTGAATACTTCTGTAACTCCAAAAATCCTACCAAATTAGGAAAACCTGAGAAATTTGTGTACCAATCCAGAGCAAAATGAATCAGATCAAAATCACGTTTCTATGAATTATCAAAACTAATTTACTGGGTGCAAAAGTTTCTGATTTTCAGCAGGATCAACACAACTATCACCGTAAGCTATCCTAAAGGTCTTATTTGGCACTTTATTAAAAAAAAGCTATAAAACATGATTACTACAGTAGCAAAATCATGTGAACACACAATAATAGTAGGGGTAAATATTGGATTGTCTCCCAACAAGCACTTTTCTTTAATTCCTTTTAAGCTAGGCATGATGATTTCAATTATGCTCGCATAAAAGGTAAGAATTGAAACATAAAGAGAGCATCATGAAGAATATGACTAACACATTTAAGTCTAACCCACTTCCTATGAATAGGGATTTTGTAAGCAAATAACTTATGGGAATAATAATCAACTAGCATAGGAAGGCAAAACAAGCATAACTTTAAAACTTTAAGCACATAGAGCGGAAACTTGATATTATTGCAATTCCTACAAGCATATATTCCTCCCTCATAATAATTTTCAATAGCATCATGAATGAATTCAACAATATAACCGTCACATAAAACATTATTTTCATGATGCACAAGCATAGAATTTTTATTACTCTCCACGTACATAAGCAAATTTCTTCTCATGAATAGTAGTGGGAGCAAACTCAACAAAATAACTATCATGTGAGGCATAATCCAATTGAAAATTAAAATCATGATGACAAGTTTCATGGTTATCATTAATCTTTTAGCATATATGTCATCACAATATTCATCATAGATCGCAACTTTGTTCTCATAATCAATTGGGACCTCTTCCGAAATAGTGGATTCATCACTAAATAAAGTCATGACCTCTCCAAATCCACTTTCATAATTATCACAATAAGATTCAACACCCTCCAAAATAGTGGGGTCATTACTTCCTAAAGTTTACACTCTTCCAAACCCACTTTCATCAATATAATCATCATAAATAGGTGGCATGCTATCATCAAAATAAATTTTCTCATCAAAACTTGGGGGACAAAAAATATCATCTTCACCAAACATAGCATCCCCAAGCTTGTGGCCTTGCATATCATTAGCATCATGGATATTCAAGGAATTCATACTAACAACATTGCAATTATGCTCATCATTCAAAGATTTAGTGCCAAACATTTTAATGCATTCTTCCTCTAGCAATTGAGCACAATTATCGGAATCCTTATTTTCACGGAAGACATTAAAAAGATGAAGCATATGAGGCACCCTCAATTCCATTTTTTGTAGTTTTATTTTATATACTAAACTAGTGATAAAACAAGAAACAAAAAGATTCGATTGCAAGATCTCAAGATATACCTTCAAGTACTCACCTCCCCGGCAACGGCGCCAGAAAAGAGCTTGATGTCTACTACGCAACCTTCTTCTTGTAGACGTTGTTGGGCCTCCAAGTGCAGAGGTTTGTAGGATAGTAGCAAATTTCCGTCAAGTGGATGACCTAAGGTTTATCAATCCGTGGGAGGCATAGGATGAAGATGGCCTCTCTCAAACAACCCTGCAACCAAATAACAAAGAGTCTCTTGTGTCCCCAACACACCCAATACAATGGTAAATTGTATAGGTGCACTAGTTCGGCGAAGAGATGGTGATACAAGTGCAATATGGATGGCCGATATAGGTTTGTAATCTGAAATTATAAAAACAGCAAGGTAACTAATGATAAAAGTGAGCACAAATGGTATTGCAATGCTAGGAAACAAGGCCTAAGGTTCATACTTTCACTAGTGCAAGTTCTCTCAACAATAATAACATAACTGGATCATATAACTATCCCTTAACATGCAACAAAGAGTCACTCCAAAGTCACTAATAGCGGAGAACAAATGAAGAGATTATTGTAGGGTACGAAACCACCTCAAAGTTATCCTTTCCCATCGATCTATTCAAGAGTCCTTAGTAAAATAACACGAAGCTATTCTTTCCGTTCGATCTATCATAGAGTTCGTACTAGAATAACACCTTAAGACACAAATCAACCAAAACCCTAATGTCACCTACATACTCCAATGTCACCTCAAGTATCTGTGGGCATGATTATACGATATGCATCGCACAATCTCAGATTCATCTATTCAACCAACACAAAGTACTTCAAAGAGTGCCCCAAAGTTTCTACCGAAGAGTCAAGACGAAAACGTGTGCCAACCCCTATGCATAAGTTCACAAGGTCACTGATGACCCACAAGTGTAGGGGATCAATCGTAGTCCTTTCGATAAGTAAGAGTGTCGAACCCAACGAGGAGCAGAAGGAAATGATAAGAGGTTTTCAGTAAGGTTTTCTCCGCAAGCACTGAAATTGTAGGTGATAGATAGTTTTGTGATAAGATAAATAGTAACGAGTAACAAGTAAATAAAGTAAATAAAGTGCAGCAAGGTGGCCCAATCCTTTATGTAGCAAAGGATAAGCCTGGACAATTTCTAATAATGAGAAAGGAGCTCCCGAGGACACATGGGAATTATCGTCAAGCTAGTTTTCATCATGTTCATATGATTCACGTTCGATACTTTGATAATTTGATATGTGGGTGGACCGGTACTTGGGTACTGCCCTTACTTGGACAAGCATCCCACTTATGATTAACCCCTATTGCAAGTGTCCGCAACTACAAAAGAAGTATTTAGGTAAACCTAACCACAACATTAAACATATGGATCCATATCAGCCCCTAACGAAGCAACGCATAAACTAGGGTTTAAGCTTCTGTCACTCTAGCAACCCATCATCTAATTATTACTTCCCCATGACTTCCTCTAGGCCCAAATAATGGTGAAGTGTCATGTAGTCGATGTTCACATAACACCACTAGAGGAAAAAACAACATACATCTCATCAAAATATCGAACGAATACCAAATTCACATGACTACTAATAGCAAGACTTCACCCATGTCCTCAGGAACAAACGTAACTACTCACAAAGCATATTCATGTTCATAATCAGAGGAGTAATAATATGCATAAGGGATCTGAACATATGATCTTCCACCAAGTAAACCAATTAGCATCAACTACAAGGAGTAATCAACACTACTACCAACCCACAGGTACCAATTTGTGGTTTTGATACAAGATTGGATACAAGAGGTGAACTAGGGTTTTGAGAGGAGATGGTGCTGCTGAAGATGTTGATGGAGATTGACCCCCTCGCGGTGAGAGGATCGTTGGTGATGACGTTGGTGATGATTTACCCCTCCCGGAGGGAAGTGTCCCTGGCAGAACAGCTCCGCCAGAGCCCTAGATTGATTCCGCCAAGGTTCTGCCTCGTGGCGGCGGATTTCGTCCCGTAAGCTTGCCCACAATTTTTTCCAGGGTAAAAGCGATGATATAGCAGAAGATGGACACCGGAGGCCCACCAGGGGCCCCAGGAGATAAGGGCGCGCCCTATAGGGGGGGCACCCTCCTCTCTCCTAGACAGGGTGTGGGCCCCCTGGTGTATTTCTTTCACTCAAAAGTTCTTATTAAATCCAAAAAGATGTTTCGTGGAGTTTCAGGACTTTTGGAGTTGTGAAGAATAGGTTTCCAACATTTGCTCCTTTTCCAGCCAGAATTCCAGCTGCCGGCATTCCCCCTCTTCATGGTAAACCTTGTAAAATAAGAGAGAATAGCCATAAGTATTGAGATATAACGTGTAATAACAGCCCATAATGCAATAAATATTGATATAAAACCATGATGCAAAATGGACGTATGAACTCCCCCAAGCTTAGACCTCTCTTGTCCTCAAGCGGAAGCTGAAATCGAAAAATATGTCCACATGTTTAGAGATAGAGGTGTCGATAAAAATAAAATATGGACATGAGGGCATCATGATCATTCTTATAACAGCAACATATATAGATTTTATCATATGATTTCTTATGCTCAAGTAACAAACAATTCACAATGTCAAGTATGGTTCAAAAACTTCATTGGGAACTAACAAACTGTAATCTCAGTCATTGAAGCAATTGCAATTTATCATAACATCAGAAAGAGTCAACAATAGAGCTTTTCAGCAAGTTCACATACTCAACTATCATGTAGTCTTCTATAATGGCTAACACTCACGCAATACTTGTGGTTATGGAGTTTCAGCCAGACACTGAGAAAGATAGGGGCTTATTGTGTTGCCTCCCAACGTATTCACCTTTAGGTGATGTCAACAATAATAGCCCATGCTAACTTACATCCAATTGGATATATATATATATATATATATATATATATATATATATATATATTTCATGATCTTTCAAACACGAGGAGCTTGCCAAAGGATAAAATGAAAAAGGGAAAGGTGAGGATCACCTTTACTCGAGCATAAAGTAAAAACATAAAGTAAAAGATAGGCCCTTCGCAGAGGGAAGCAGAGGTTTTCATGTGCGTTTAGGGTTGATGCACAAAATCTTAATGCAAAAGAACGTCACTTTATATTGCCCCTTGTATGTGGACCTTTATTATGCAGTCCGTCGCTTTTATTACTTCCACAACAAGTTCGTACAAAGCTTATTTTCTCTGCACTAATAAGTCATACATATTTAGGGAGCAATTTTTATTGCTTGCACCGATGACAACTTACTTGAAGGATCTTACTCAATCCATAGGTAGGTATGGTGGACTCTCATGGCAAAACTGGGTTTAAGGATATTTGGAAGCACAAGTAGTATCTCTACTTGGTGCAAGGAATTTGGATAGCATGAGGGGGAAAGGCAAGCTCAACATGTTTGGAAGGTCAATGACAATTTACTTTAACTGAGATGCCGGGAAAACATAAACCATTAGGTTGTCTTCCTTGTCCAATGTCAACTCTTTTAGCATGTCATACTGAATGAGTGCTCCCAATTATAAAAGGTGTCCAAGATAATATATTTATATGTGAACCTCTCTTTCCTTATCACTTCCTATTAATTACAATGATGACCAAGGCTAAGTTTATCAACTCTCAACAATTTTTATGCCTCATACTTTCTATGTGTGCAGTCATCACTATCCATAAAATCAATATGAACTCTTTTATTCTTTCTACTTTCTCAAGATCATAGCAACATAGCAAAGCCCTTGACTCAACACTAATCTTTATTATAGATAGCTCACAGACTCAATTACAAAAAGAGATCACAATGCAAAACTCAAACTACTTGATATCAAAACTTCAAACTACTAGATCAAGACACTACTAAAAGGATCAAACTAAATAAAGCGGTAAAGATAGGAGTGTGATGGTGATACGATACCGGGGCACCTCCCCCAAGCTTGGTAGTTGCCAAGGGGAGTGCCCATACCCATGTGTTTATGTCCTCGGAGGTGGTGAAGTAGGATTTGTTAATGATGTAGGCTTGTCGTCCGTCTTCCAAGGCATAGGCTCTCCATCATAGAAGGATGATCGAGTCTCCGGGATCCTTAAATCTGTAGCCAAACTCATCCTCTTGAATCTACATTCATACTCATAGTTCTGGTTTTGCAGGTCATAGATCTGGGCTTGGAGGTGCTCGATTTTCTCTTGAAGCTTGAAGATGGTCTCCCCAATGACTTTGGCATCCAGCTTGTGGTTGTTGGTGAACTCCGTGATCATCATCTGGTTGGCGTTGAGTCCACGCTCCACCATCCCTTGACACTTGAAAACTTGTTGCTCCACGGCTTCGAGCTTTGTCTCCACGCTCCCGGTACGCCTTGGTCCCTCCAGATTGCGGATGTGCAGCACCCCCTCACGCATCTCAATGGTTTGAGGGTGTTGTAGCACCTCCGCGAGATAGGGGTTGATAACCCTCTCAAAAAACTTGTCCTTGGGAGCACTTGGAGACGACATGATGCTCTTAGATATGAAACAAAAACAGCTCGAAACAAAAACAGAGGATATTTGCATGATACGGTGGTCAAAACATTCGGGAGTATATATAATGAATTTTTACCGACCAAAATACGTAACGTGCAAGAAAACGGAGTCCGGGAGGCACACGAGGTGCCCACGAGACAGGGGGCGCGCCCAGTAGGGGGGGCGCGCCCTCCACTCTCGTGGGGGCCTCGCGTCCCTTTCGGACTACTTCTTTCTTCCTAAAATTCTCAAATATTCCAAAACTGATAAAAATTGCCATTGGAGTTGTTTTGGAGTCAGTTTACTTACCGTACCACATACCTATTCCTTTTCGGAGTCTGGAACATTATGGAAAGTGTCCCTTATGTATTCCTCAGGAGTTACGGTTTCAATAATATTAGTGTCAACATTGATAGGATTACCTGAAATATAATGTTTAATTCTTTGACCGTTTACCACCCTCGGATTTGTGCCTTCGAAGGTGTTGATATTTATGGCACCAGAACGATAGACCTCCTCGATAACGTAAGGACCTTCAAATTTTGAGAAAAGTTTTCCTGCAAAAAATCTTAAACAGGAGTTGAATAGTAATACATAATCTCCTACGTTAAACTCACGCTTTTGTATCCTCTTATCATGCCAGCGTTTGACTTTTTCTTTGAATAGCTTGGCATTCTCATATGCTTGGGTTCTCCATTCATGAAGTGAGCTAATATCAAATAACCTCTTCTCACCGGCAAGTTTGAAGTCATAGTTGAGCTCTTTAATAGCCCAATATGCCTTATGTTCAAGTTCAAGAGGTAAATGACACGCTTTTCCATAAATCATCTTATATGGAGACATACCCATAGGATTTTTGTATGCAGTTCTATAGGCCCATAATGCATCATCAAGTTTTTTGGACCAATTCTTTCTAGATCTATTCACAGTCTTTTGCAAAATTAATTTGAGCTCTCTATTGCTCAACTCTACTTGACCACTAGACTGCGGATGATAAGGAGATGCTATTCTATGATTGACATCATACTTAGCAAGCATCTTACGGAAAGCACCATGAATAAAATGTGAACCACCATCAGTCATAAGATATCTAGGGACTCCAAACCTCGGAAAAATAACTTCTTTAAGCATTTTAATAGAAGTGTTATGATCAGCACTACTAGTTGGAATAGCTTCTACCCACTTAGTAACGTAATCAACAGCAACTAAAATATGAGTATAACCATTGGAGGCAGGAAAAGGTTCCATATAATCAAAGCCCCAAACATCAAACGGTTCAATAACAAGAGAATAATTCATAGGCATTTCTTGACGTCTACTAGTGTTACCTATTCTTTGGCATTCATCACAAGATAAGACAAACTTGCGAGCATCTTTAAAGAGAGTAGGCCAATAAAAACCAGATTGTAGTACCTTGTGTGCAGTTCTATCTCCAGCGTGGTGTCCTCCATAAGATTCAGAGTGACACTTGCGTAGAATCTGTTCCTGTTCATGCTCAGGCACACAACGTCTAATAACACCATCTACTCCTTCTTTATAAAGGTGTGGATCATCCCAGAAGTAATGTCTTAAATCATAAAAGAACCTTTTCTTTTGCTGCTATGTGAAACTAGGCGGTATAAATTTAGCAACAATGTAATTAGCATAATCAGCATACCAAGGAGCAGTACAAGAAGCATTAACAACCGCTAATTGTTCATCAGGAAAGCTATCATTAATAGGCAGTGGGTCATCAAGAAAATTCTCTAACCTAGACAAGTTATCTGCAACGGGGTTCTCAGCTCCCTTTCTATCAATAATATGCAAGTCAAATTCTTGGAGCAAGAGAACCCATCTAATGAGTCTAGTCTGAGCATCTTTCTTTTCCATAAGATATTTAATAGCAGCATGATCAGTGTGAATAGTAACTTTGGAATCAACAATATAAGGTCTAAACTTATCACATGCAAACACAACTGCTAAGAACTCTTTTTCAGTAGTAGCATAATTTCTCTGGGCAGTATCAAGAGTCTTACTAGCATACTGGATAACATTCAATTTCGTATCGACTCTTTGCCCTAGAACAGCACCTACAGCATAATCACTAGCATCGCACATAATTTCAAAAGGTAAATTCCAATCAGGTGGCTGAACAATAGGTGCATGTTGGGGAACGTAGCAGAAATTCAAAATTTTCCTACGTGTCACCAAGATCTATCTATGGAGAAACCAACAACGAGGGGAAGGAGAGTGCATCTACATACCCTTGTAGATCGCTAAGCGGAAGCGTTCAAGAGAACAGGGTTGAAGGAGTCGTACTCGTCGTGATCCAAATCACCGGAGATCCTAGTGCCGAACGGACGGCACCTCCGCGTTCAACACACGTACAGCCGGTGACGTCTCCCATGCCTTGATCCAGCAAGGAGAGAGGGAGAGGTTGAGGAAGACTCCGTCCAGCAGCAGCACAACGGGCGTGGTGGTGGTGGAGGAGTGTGGCAATCCTGCAGGGCTTCACCAAGCACCGCGGGAGAGGAGAAGTACTTGGGAGAGGGGGAGGGCTGCGCCAAAACTTGTGGTGCGGCTGCCCTCCCACCCCTCCACTATTTGTAGGTTGGGAAAAGAGGGGGCCGGCCCCCTAGATCCCATCTAGGGTTGGGGCGGCGGCCAAGGGGGGAGGAGTGCCTCCCAAGTCAAGTGGAGGCCTCCCCCTTTAGGGTTTTCCCCCTCCCATGCGCATGGGCCTTGGGGGGGCTGGTGCCCCTGGCCCATTAAGGCTAGGGCGCCCCCTACAGCCCATGCTACTGTATTGGACGTGGTGGAACAATTTCCGGACCTCCGGACCCCTCCGGAATCCTCCGGAACCTTCTGGAAGCTTCCCGGTACAATACTGAAAAAACCCGAACTTTTTCCGGAACCCGAACAACAACTTTCCATATATAAATCTTTACCTCCGGACCATTCCAGAACTCCTCGTGACGTCCGGGATCTCATCCGGGACTCCGAACAACATTCGGTAACCACATACAAACTTCCTTTATAACCCTAGCGTCATCGAACCTTAAGTATGTAGACCCTACGGGTTCGGGAACCATGCAGACATGATCGAGACAACTCTCCGGCCAATAACCAACAGCGGGATCTGGATACCCATGTTGGCTCCCACATGTTCCACGATGATCTCATCGAATGAACCATGATGTCAAGGACTCAATCAATCCCGTATACAATTCCCTTTGTCTAGCGGTATTGTACTTGCCCGAGATTCGATCGTCGGTATACCGATACCTTGTTCAATCTCGTTACCGGCAAGTCTCTTTACTCGTTCCATAACACATCATCCCGTGATCAACCCCTTGGTCACATTGTGCACATTATGATGATGTCCTACCGAGTGGGCCCAGAGATACCTCTCCGTTTACACGGAGTGACAAATCCCAGTCTCGATTCGTGCCAACCCAACAGACACTTTCGGAGATACCTGTAGTGCACCTTTATAGTCACCCAGTTATCGTTGTGACGTTTGGTACACCCAAAGCATTCCTATGGTATCCGGGAGTTGCACAATCTCATGGTCTAAGGAAATGATACTTGACATTAGAAAAGCTTTAGCATACGAACTACACTATCTTTGTGCTAGGCTTAGGGTTGGGTCTTGTCCATCACATCATTCTCCTAATGATGTGATCCCGTTATCAACGACATCCAATGTCCATGGTCAGGAAACCGTAACCATCTGTTGATCAACGAGCTAGTTAACTAGAGGCTTACTAGGGACATGGTGTTGTCTATGTATCCACACATATATCTGAGTTTCCTATCAATACAATTATAGCATGGATAATAAACGATTATCATGAACAAGGAAATATAATAATAACTAATTTTTTATTGCCTCTAGGGCATATTTCCAACAGTCTCCCACTTGCACTAGAGTCAATAATCTAGTTCACATCGCCATGTGATTAACACTCATAGGTCACATCGCCATGTGACCAACATCCAAAGAGTTTACTAGTGTCATTAAACTAGTTCACATCATCATGTGATTTAGACTCAATGAGTTCTGGGGTTTGATCATGTTTTGCTTGTGAGAGAGGTTTTAGTCAACGGGTCTGCAACATTCAGATCCGTCTGTACTTCGCAAATCTCTAGGTCATATTGTAAATGCTGCTACCATTCTCCACTTGGAGCTATTCCAAATGGTTGCTCCACTATACGTATCCGATTTGCTACTCAGAGTCATTCGGATAGGTGTTAAAGCTTGCATCGACGTAACCCTTTACGTCGAACTCTTTATCACCTCCATAATCAAGAAACATATCCTAATTTTGACCGCTATCTGGTGATCCACTCCTTGATCACCTTTGTACCCTCTTGCCAGACATGTGGCAAGGCACACATCAGGTGCGGTACTCAGCATAGCATACTGTAGAGCCTACGTCTAAAGCATAGGGGACGACCTTCGTCCTTTCTCTCTTTTCTGCCGTGGTCAAGCTTTAAGTCTTAACTTCATACCTTACATCTCAGGCAAGAACTCCTTCTATGACTGATCCATCTTGAACACCTTCAAGATCATGTCAAGGTATATGCTCATTTGAAAGTACCATTAAGCATATTTGATCTATCCTCATAGATCTTGATGCTCAATGTTCAAGTAGCTTAATCCAGGTTTTCTATTGAAAAACATCTTTTCAAATACCCTATATGCTTTTCTAGAAATTCTACATCATTTCTGATCAACAATATGTCAACAACATATACTCATCAGAAATTCTATAGTGCTCCCACTCACTTCTTTGGAAATACAAGTTTCTCATGAACTTTGTATAAACCCAAAATCTTTGATCATCTCATCAAAGCGCACATTCCAACTCCGAGATGCTTACTCCAGTCCTTAGAAGGATCGCTGGAGTTAGCATACCTTTTAGCATCCTTATGATCGACAAAACTTTTCTGATTGTATCATATACAACCTTTCCTTACGAAAACTGGTAAGGAAACTCGTTTTGACATCCATCTGCTAGATTTCATAAATGCAGCTAATGCTAACATGATTCCGACGGACTTTAGCATCGCTACGGATGAGAAAATCTCATCGTAGTCAACTCCTTCAACTTGTGAAAAACTCTTCGCCACAAGTCGAGCTTCATAGATGGTGACATTACCATCCACGTCTGTCTTCTTTTTAAAGATCCATTTATCTCAATGGCTTGCCGATCATTGGGCAAGTCCACCAAAGTTCTGATACATGGATCCTATCTCGGATTTCATGGCTTCTAACCATTTGTCGGAATTTGGGCCCACCATCGCTTCTCCATAACTCGTAGGTTCATTGTTTTCTAGCAACATAACCTTCAAGACAGGATTACTGTACCACTCTGAAGTAGTACACATCCTTGCCACCCTACGAGGTATGGTAGTGACTTGATCCGAAGCTTCATGATCACTATCATAAGATTCTACTTCAATTGGTGTAGGTGCCACATGAACAACTTCCTGTGCCCTGCTACACACTAGTTGAAGTGGCGGTTCAATAACCTCATCAAGTCTCCACCATCCTCCCACTCAACTTTCTGAGACAAACTTTTCCTCGAGAAAGGACCCGATTCAAGAAACAATCCCTATTGCTCTCGAATCTGAATTAGGAGGTATACCCAACTGTTTTGGGTGTCCCATGAAGATGCATTTTATCCGCTTTGGGTTCGAGCTTATCAACCAGAAACTTTTTCACATAAGCGTCGCAGCCCCAAACTTTTAAGGAACGACAACTTAGGTTTCTCCAAACAGTGTCGTCTCAACAGAATTACGTGGTACCCTATTAAAGTGAGTGCGGTTGTCTCTAATGCCTAACCCATGAACGATAGTGGTAATTCGATAAGAGACATCATGGTACGGACCATATCCAATAGGGTGCAACTATGATGTTCGGACACACCATCACACTATGGTGTTCCAGGCGGTATTAATTGTGAAACAATTTCCACAATGTCTTAATTGCGTGCCAAAGCTTGTAACTCAGATACTCATCTCTATGATCATATCATAGACATTTTATCCTCTTGTCACGATGATCTTCAACTTCACTCTGAAATTACTTGAACCATTCAATAATTCAGACTTGTGTTTCATTAAGTAAATATACTCAGTATCTACTCGAATCATCTGTGAAGTAAGAACATAACGATATTCACTACATGCCTCAGCACTCATTGGACTGCACACATCAAAATGTGTTACTTCCAACAAGTTGCTATCTTGTTCCATCTTACTGAAAACGAGGCTTCTCAGTCATCTTGCCCATGTGGTATGATTTGCATATCTCAAGTGATTCAAAATCAAGTGAGTCCAAACGATCCATCTGCATGGAGTTTCTTCATGCGTATACACCAATAGACGTGGTTCGCATGTCTCAAACTTTTCAAAAAACGAGTGAGTCTAAAGATCCATCAACATGGAGCTTCTTCATGCGTTTTATACCAATATGACTTACATGGCAGTGCCACAAGTAAGTGGTACTATCATTACTATCTTATATCTTTTGGCATGAAAATGTGTATCACTACGATCGAGATTCAATAAACCATTCCTTTAGGTGCAAGACCATTGAGGTATTATTCAAATAAATAGAGTAACCATTATTCTCCTTAAATGAATAACCGTATTGCGATAGACATAATCCAATCATGTCTATGCTCAACGCAAAGACCAAATGACAATTATTCAGGTTTAATACTAATATTGATGGTAGAGGGAGCGTGCGATGTTTGATCACATCAAACTTGGAAACACTTCCAACACATATCATCAGCTCACCTTTAGCTAGTCTCCGTTTATTCCGTAGCCTTTTATTTCGAGTTACTAACACTTAGCAACCGAGCAGGTATCTTAATACCCTGGTGCTACTAGGAGTACTAGTAAAGTACACATTAACATAATGTATATCCAATATACTTCTATCGCCCTTGCCAGCCTTCTCATCTACCAAGTATCTAGGGTAATTCCGCTCTAGTGACTATTCCCCTTATCACAGAAGCACTTAGTCTCGGGTTTGGGTTCAACCTTGGGTTTCTTCACTAGAGCAGCAGCTGATTTGCCGTTTCATGAAGTATCCCTTCTTGCCCTTGCCCTTCTTGAAACTACTGGTTTCACCAACCATCAACAATTGATGCTCCTTCTTGATTTCTACTTTCGCGGTGTCAAACATCACGAATACCTCAAGGATCATCATATCTATCCCTGATATGTTATAGTTCATCATGAAGCTCTAGCAGCTTGGTGGCAATGACTTTGGAGAAACATCACTATCTCATCTGGAAGATCAACTCCCACTCGATTCAAGTGATTGTTGCACTCAGACAATCTGAGCACAAGCTCAACGATTGAGCTTTTCTCCCTTAGTTTGCAGGCTAAGAAAATCGTCGGAGGTCTTATACCTCTTGACGTGGGCACGAGCCTGAAATCCCAATTTCAGCCCTCGAAACATCTCATATGTTCCGCGACGTTTTGAAAACATCTTTGGTGCCTCAACTCTAAACCGTTTAACTGAACCATCACGTAGTTATAAAAACGTGTATGTCCAATGTTCGCAACATCCACAAACGACGTTTGGGGTTCAGCACACTGAGCAGTGCATTAAGGACATAAGCTTTCTACTGTCCGCATAATCGCTACTGTCAACTTTCAACTATATTTTGTCTAGGAACATATCTAAACAGTGGAACTAAAGCGCGAGCTTACGACATAATTTGCAAAAGATCTTTTGACTATGTTCAGGATAATTAAGTTCATCTTATGAACTCCCACTTAGATAGACATTCCTCTAGTCATCTAAGTGATTACATGATCCGAGTCAACTAGGCCGTGTCCGATCATCACGTGAGACGGACTAGTCATCATCGATGAACATCTTCATGTTGATCGTATCTACTATACGACTCATGCTCGACCTTTCGGTCTCTTGTGTTCCGAGGCCATGTCTGTACATGCTAGGCTCGTCAAGTCAACCTAAGTGTTTCGCGTGTGTAAATCTGTCTACACCCGTTGTATGTGAACGCAAGAATCCATCACACCCGATCATCACGTGGTGCTTAGAAACGACGAACTTTCGCAACGGTGCACAGTTAGGGGGAACACTTTCTTGAAATTTTAATGAGGGATCATCTTATTTACTACCGTCGTTCTAAGCAAATAAGATGCATAAACATGATAAACATCACATGCAATCAAATAGTGACATGATATGGCCAATATCATTTTGCTCCTTTTGATCTCCATCTTTGGGGCTCCATGATCATCATCGTCACCGGCATGACACCATGATCTCCATCATCGTGTCTTCATGAAGTTGTCTCGCCAACTATTACTTCTACTATTATGGCTACCGGTTAGCAATAAAGTAAAGTAATTACATGGCATTGTTCAATGACACGCAGGTCATACAATAAATAAAGACAACTCCTATGGCTCCTGCCAGTTGTCATACTCATCGACATGCAAGTCGTGATTCCTATTACAAGAACATGATCAATCTCATACATCCCATATCATTCATCACATTCTTCTTGGACATATCACATCACATAGCATACCCTGCAAAAACAAGTTAGACGTCCTCTAATTGTTGTTTGCATGTTTTACGTGGCTGCTATGGGTTTCTAGCAAGAACGTTTCTTACCTACGAAAAACCACAACGTGATATGTCAATTGCTATTTACCCTTCATAAGGACCCTTTTCATCAAATCCGTTCCGACTAAAGTGGGAGAGACTGGCACCCGCTAGCCACCTTATGCACCAAGTGCATGTCAGTCGGTGGAACCTGTCTCACGTAAGAGTATGTGTAAGGTCGGTCCGGGCCGCTTCATCCCACAATACCGTCGAAACAAGATTGGACTAGTGACGGTAAGCATATTGAACAAAATCAACGCCCACAACTACTTTGTGTTCTACTCGTGCAAAGAATCTACGCAATAGACCTAGCTCATGATGCCACTGTTGGGTAACGTAGCAGAAATTCAAAATTTTCCTACGTGTCACCAAGATCTATCTATGGAGAAACCAGCAACGAGGGGAAGGAGAGTGCATCTACATACCCTTGTAGATCGCTAAGCGCAAGCGTTCAAGAGAACGGGGTTGAAGGAGTCGTACTCGTCGTGATCCAAATCACCGGAGATCCTAGTGCCGAACGGATGGCACCTCCGTGTTCAACACACGTACAGCCCGGTGACGTCTCCCATGCCTTGATCCAGCAAGGAGAGAGGGAGAGGTTGAGGAAGACTCTGTCCAGCAGCAGCACAACGGCGTGGTGGTGGTGGAGGAGCATGGCAATCCTGCAGGGCTTCGCCAAGCACCGCGGGAGAGGAGAAGTACTTGGGAGAGGGGGAGGGCTGCGCCAAAACTTGTGGTGCGGCTGCCCTCCCACCCCTCCACTATTTATAGGTGGGGAAAAGAGGGGGCCAGCCCCCCTAGATCCCATCTAGGGTTGGGGCGGCGGCCAAGGGGGGAGCAGTGCCTATCAAGTCAAGTGGAGGCCTCCCCCTTTAGGGTTTTCCCCCTCCCATGCGCATGGGCCTTGGGGGGGCTGGTGCCCCTGGCCCATTAAGGCTAGGGCTCCCCCCTACAGCCCATGCTACTGTATTGGACGTGGTGGAACAATTTCCGGACCTCCGGACCCCTCCGGAATCCTCCGGAACCTTCTGGAAGCTTCCCGGTACAATACCGAAAAAACCCGAACTTTTTCCGGAACCCGAACAACAACTTTCCATATATAAATCTTTACCTCCGGACCATTCCGGAACTCCTCGTGACATCCGGGATCTCATCCGGGACTCCGAACAACATTCGGTAACCACATACAAACTTCCTTTATAACCCTAGTGTCATCGAACCTTAACTGTGTAGACCCTACGGGTTCGGGAACCATGCAGACATGATCGAGACAACTCTCCGGCCAATAACCAACAGCGGGATCTGGATACCCATGTTGGCTCCCACATGTTCCACGATGATCTCATCGGATGAACCACGATGTCAAGGACTCAATCAATCTCGTATACAATTCCCTTTGTCTAGCGGTATTGTACTTGCCCGAGATTCGATCGTCGGTATACCGATACCTTGTTCAATCTCGTTACCGGCAAGTCTCTTTACTCGTTCCATAACACATCATCCCGTGATCAACCCCTTGGCCACATTGTGCACATTATGATGATGTCCTACCGAGTGGGCCCAGAGATACCTCTCCGTTTACACGGAGTGACAAATCCCAGTCTCGATTCGTGCCAACCCAACAGACACTTTCGGAGATACCTGTAGTGCACCTTTATAGTCACCCAGTTACGTTGTGACGTTTGGTACACCCAAAGCATTCCTACGGTATCCGGGAGTTGCACAATCTCATGGTCTAAGGAAATGATACTTGACATTAGAAAAGCTTTAGCATACGAACTACACGATCTTTGTGCTAGGCTTAGGATTGGGTCTTGTCCATCACATCATTCTCCTAATGATGTGATCCCGTTATCAACGACATCCAATGTCCATGGTCAGGAAACCGTAACCATCTGTTGATCAACGAGCTAGTTAACTAGAGGCTTACTAGGGACATGGTGTTGTCTATGTATCCACACATGTATCTGAGTTTCCTATCAATAAAATAATAGCATGGATAATAAACGATTATCATGAATAAGGAAATATAATAATAACTAATTTATTATTGCCTCTAGGGCATATTTCCAACAGTGCAGTGTCAAAGATTTCTTAAGTGTTTCAAATGCTTCTACACAATCATCATCAAAGACAAAAGGAATATCTTTTTGCAATAAATTAGTCAGAGGACCAGAGATTTTAGAAAAGTCCTTAATGAACCTCCTATAAAAACCGGCATGACCGAGGAAACTTCTTATACCATTTATGTCCTTGGGACATGGCATCTTTTCAATAGCATCAACTTTGGCTTTATCAACTTCAATACCTCTCTCGGAGATCTTGTGCCATAATACAATGCCTTCATTAACCATAAAGTGACACTTTTCCCAATTCAAGACGAGACTAGTGTCTTCGCATCTCTGCAAAACTCGATCATGGTTGCTCAAACAATCATCAAAAGAGGATCCATAAACGGAAAATTCATCCATGAATACCTCACAAATCTTTTCACAAAAATCAGAGAATATAGCCATCATGCATCTTTGAAAGGTAGCAGGTGCATTACATAAACAAAAAGGCATACGTCTATAAGCAAAAGTACCAAAAGGACAAGTAAAAGTAGTTTTAGATTGATCCTTCGCCAACACAGGTATCTGAGAGAAACCGGAATAACCATCTAGAAAGCAGAAATGTGTGTGTTTGGATAGTCTTTCTAGCATTTGATCAATAAAAGTTAAAGGGTAATGATCTTTCTTAGTAGATTTATTTAACTTATGGAAATCAATTACCATCCTATAACCTGTAATAGTTCATTGCGGGATCAATTCATCTTTATCATTGGGAACAACGGTAATACCTCCCTTTTTGGGAACACAATGGACAGGGCTTACCCATTCACTATCAGCAATGAGATAAATAATACCTGCCTCAAGGAGCTTTAGTATCTCCTTTCTTACCACTTCCTTCATCTTGGGATTTAATCGTCTTTGAGGATCTCTAACTGGTTTGGCATCGTCCTCCAATGTAATTTTGTGTTGACATAACGTTGGACTAACGCCCTTAAGATTATCCAGAGTATATCCAATAGCAGCTCGGTGCTTCTTCAGAGTTTTCGATAATCTTTGTTCTTCTTTCTCTGAAAGGTTAGCACTAATAATAACATGATATATTTCTTTTTCATCAAGATAAGCATACTTCAGATTATCAGGTAATGGTTTGAGTTCAAACACGGGATCACCCTTGGGTGGAGGGGGATCCCCAATAATTTCAACGGGAAGGTTATGTTTCAACATAGGTTCCTGTTTAAGGAACAATTCATCTATTTCCTCCCTTTCCTTCATAAACATATCGTTTTCATGGTCTAGCAAATATTGTTCTAACGGATCAGTTGGAGGAACAACAATGGAAGCAAGACCAATAATCTCATCCTTACTGGGTAGTTCCCTATCACGAGGTTGTCTACTAAACTTAGCGAAATTAAACTCATGAGACATACCATCTATGCCAACAGTGACAATATTCTTTTCACAATTAATCTTAGCACTAGTTGTATTCAAGAAGGGTCTACCAAAAATAATGGGACAAAAATCATCTTGTGGAGAACAAAGAACAAGAAAATCAGCAGGGTATTTAACCTTCCCACACAAAACTTCAACATCTCTAACAATCCAAAAGGGCTTAATGGTATCCATATTAGCAAGATTAATAGTAACATCAATGTCTTCTAATTCAATGGGTACAATGTCATGCATAATTTCTTGATATAAAGTATAAGGTATTGCACTAGCACTAGCACCCATATCACATAAGCCATGATAACAATGATCTCCTATTTTAATAGAAATAACAGGCATGCCTACGACAGGTCTACGTGTCTTAGTATCAAGTCTAGCAATATTGGCAGTCTCACCACAGAAAGAAATAACATGCCCATCTAAATCCTCACCCAAGAGATCTTTAACCATAGGAATACTATGTTCAACATTAATTTGCTCAGGAGGTGTATAAGTCTTAGTATTACTCTTACGAACAACAGTCGAAGCTTTAGCATGATCCTTTATCCTAACAGGAAAAGGAGGTTTTTCAACATAAGCAATAGGAACAATAGGATCACTATAGGTAATAGTCTTTTCTTCGACTGTAATAGGTGCAACTACTTTCAATTCAACAGGAGGATTATATTTAAACCACTTCTCTTTAGGGAGATCAACATGAGTAGCAAAAGATTCACAGAAAGAAGCTACTATCTCAGAGTCAAGTCCATACTTAGAGCTAAATCCACGGAAAGCATCGATATCCATAAAAGATTTAACACAATCGAACTTAGGTGTCATACCTGACTCCTTACCATCGTCGGAACCCCAATTTTCAGAGTTGCGTTTAATTCTTTCCAATAAGTCCCATTTGAAATCAATAGTCTTCACCATATAAGAACCAGCACAGGAAGTATCGAGCAGGTTGCGGTTATCAAGAGAAAGTTGGGCATAAAAATTCTGAATAATCATTTCCCGAGAGAGCTCATGATTGGGACATGAATATAACATTGACTTAAGCCTCCCCCAAGCTTGAGTGATGCTTTCTCCTTCGCGAGGCCAGAAATTATATATGTAATTACAATCACGATGAACAAGATGCATAGGATAGAACTTCTGGTGAAATTCCAACTTCAATCGCTTATAATTCCAAGATCCCGTATCATCACATAGCCTATAACATGTCAATGCATCTCCCTTCAAAGATAAAGGGAAGACCTTCCTTTTGACAACATCATCGGGAATACCTGCAAGCTTAAATAATCCACAAACTTCATCCACAAAGATAAGGTGTAAATCGGGATGTAATGTTCCATCTCCTGCAAATGGGTTAGCTAGCAGTTTTTCTATCATACCTGAAGGAATCTCAAAGTAAATATTTTCATAAAGTTTAGTAGGTTTAGGATCAACTCTTTGCTCTTCTGGTTGGGGTGAAGATACCCCAAACAAGCCCCTCAAAGGATTAGTTTCCATAGTGACAAGTAACAGAAAATTTCAGCACACTATATAAATGTTTCCTTACCAAGTTCCACTCACCAAAAGCGCTACACTCCCCGGCAACGACGCCAGAAAAGAGTCTTGATAACCCACAAGTGTAGGGATCAATCATAGTCCTTTCGATAAGTAAGAGTGTCGAACCCAACGAGGAGCAGAAGGAAATGATAAACGGTTTTCAATAAGGTTTTCTCTGCAAGCACTGAAATTGTAGGTGATAGATAGTTTTGTGATAAGATAAATAGTAACAAGTAACAAGTAAATAAAGTAAATAAAGTGCAGAAAGTTGGCCCAATCCTTTATGTAGCAAAGGATAAGCCTGGACAATTTCTAATAATGAGAAAGGAGCTCCCGAGGACACATGGGAATTATCGTCAAGCTAGTTTTCATCATGTTCATATGATTCGCGTTCGGTACTTTGATAATTTGATATGTGGGTGGACCGGTACTTGGGTACTGCCCTTACTTGGACAAGCATTCCATTTATGATTAACCCCTATTGCAAGCATCCGCAACTACAAAAGAAGTATTAAGGTAAACCTAACAACAACATTAAACATATGGATCCATATCAGCCCCTAACGAAGCAACGCATAAACTAGGGTTTAAGCTTCTGTTACTCTAGCAACCCATCATCTAATTATTACTTCCCCATGCCTTCCTATAGGCCCAAATAATGGTGAAGTGTCATGTAGTCGACGTTCACATAACACCACTAGAGGAAAAGACAACATACATCTCATCAAAATATCGAACGAATACCAAATTCACATGACTACTAATAGCAAGACTTCACCCATGTCCTCGGGAACAAACATAACTACTCACAAAGCATATTCATGTTCATAATCTAAGGAGTAATAATATGCATAAGGGATCTGAACATATGATCTTCCACCAAGTAAACCAATTAGCATCAACTACAAGGAGTAATCAACACTACTAGCAACCCACAGGTACCAATTTGTGGTTTTGATACAAGATTGGATACAAGAGATGAACTAGTGTTTTGAGAGGAGATGGTGCTGGTGAAGATGTTGATGGAGATTGACCCCGTCCCAATGAGAGGATCTTTGGTGATGACGTTGGTGATGATTTCCCCCTCCCGGAGGGAAGTGTCCCCGGCAGAACAGCTCCGCCAGAGCCCTAGATTGATTCCGCCAAGGTTGCGCCTCGTGGCGGTGGAGTTTCGTCCCGTAAGCTTGCCCATGATTTTTTTCCAGGGTAAAAGCAATGATATAGCAGAAGATGGACACCGGAGGCCCACCAGGGGGCCCAGGAGATAGGGGGCGCGCCCTATAGGGGGGCGCCCTCCTCTCTCCTGGACAGGGTGTGCCCCCCTTGGTGTATTTCTTTCGCTCAAAAATTCTTATTAAATCCAAAAAGATGTTTTGTGGAGTTTCAGGACTTTTGGAGTTGTGCAGAATAGGTTTCCAACGTTTGCTCCTTTTCCAGCCAGAATTCCAACTGTCGGCATTCCCCCTCTTCATGGTAAACCTTGTAAAATAAGAGAGAATAGCCATAAGTATTGAGATATAACGTGTAATAACAGCCCATAATGCAATAAATATTGATATAAAAGCATGATGCAAAATGGACGTATCAGTCACTGAACCTGCAAGTTGATCACCAAAACGTACATCAAGTAGATCACATGAATATCCCATTGTCACCAACGATAAGCACATGCAAGACATACATCAAGTGTTCTCAAATCCTTAAAGACTCAATCTGATAAGATAACTTCAAAGGGAAAACTCAATCCATTACAAGAGAGTAGAGGGGGAGAAACATCATAAGGTCCAACTATAATAGCAAAGCTTGCGATACATCAAGATCATGCCAAATCAAGAACACAAGAGAGAGAGAGAGAGAGAGATCAAACACATAGCTACTGGTACATACCCTCAGCCCCGAGGGTGAACTACTCCCTCCTCGTCATGGAGAGCGCTGGGATGATGAAGATGGCCACCAGTGATGGACCTCCCCCTCTGGCAGGGTGCCGAAACAGGGTCCCGATTGGTTTTTGGGGGCTACAGAGGCTTGCGGCGGCGAAACTCCCGATCTAGGTTTATTTTTGGGGGTTTCTGTATTTATAGGAATTTTTGGCATCGGCAACAAGTCAGGGGGGGGTCTCCGAGTCGTCCACGAGATACGGGGGCACGCCCTCCACCCTCGTGGATGGCTCGGGACTCTTCTAGTCCATTTCCGATGCTCTGTGGGCTTCTTTTGGTCGATAAAAAATCATCAAAAATTGGCACGTCAATTGGACTCCGTTTGGTATTCCTTTTCTGTAAAACTCAAAAACAAGGAAAAACAGAAACTGGCACTGGGCTCTAGGTTAATAGGTTAGTCCCAAAAAATCATATAAAATAGCATATAAAACATCCAAGATGGATAATATAATAGCATGAATACTTCATAAATTATAGATACGTTGGAGACGTATCATCCTCATCCACCAATCCGGTAGCCCGTGGCGTCTCGTGGATATCTACACCCAGCGAGAGATCACCCTTCCATCATTGGATACCGCTGCCATCAAGCCTCGTGGCCCGCCGGACACTCCTGCCTACTATGCACGAGACGCGTCAAGCTTTTGGCTCGACCTGTGTCTGAAAATTGTAATCTGCGAAGTGCTCACACCATCAGAAGACTACATGGATTACAAGCTCATTGCCTTGTTCAACATGGGATTAGTCTATCTGGAATCCGGTCACCATACATGGTTATGGCTCATTGTCAATCCTGTTGAGGCAACATTTCTGTCTGATGCTATAGTGCACGATGGCATCGTTTACGCGGTCGACGCACAGATTGACTGCCTATACTGGTGTAATCTATCGTCGTTTAATTGTTCTATCTCATCTCATTTTTACCTTATGAATACGACTGTCTATTCATTGTTACAAATTTAGAATAGATAGTATGTCTATAACCACATCATTGCTATATGTTCCTCTCATTTCCTAGATTTTTATGACCACACATGTTATTGTTAGAGTTGATATGAGAACAATTGGCATCTAATGATTGTTAGAATAGATATTATGAGCATAACCTCATGATTTCTATATGTTACTCTCATTTCCAATATTTTTATAACAACGCATGTTATTGCTTAGAGTTGATGTGAGAACAGTAGTAAGTGCTATGGTAGAATATGAGTAGGCTCTGTCATAGCTATTTTTCTCTCATTGTTACATGATGTTTGAACCATGACATATTGCTAGAATATGAAAGCCATTGACTTAGTTTTTTTAACTTGGGGTATGATTATGACCATGGCATTGCAATTCTTGTCTATGATATGTGTCACTGTTATAATAATCTTAATTCCACACATACTTTGAACATGATTGTTTATTTTTATCCTTTTGGTCTCCAATTTGAATTGCTATAGCAGACGCAAAATGCACTGGCCTTCATGATTCCAGGACCTGGAATCATACCAGCCGATGGGTGGTGGTTTATCGCTCGTTCAGCTGACGGCGGTCATTTGATGCTCATTCACACGTACCAAATTGACCAAACCATTACATCAAACCACATGCAGTACAATGTCTGGGGCATTCGTGACATTGATGGCTATGGTTGCTTCGTGTTCGAGAAAGATCCCAGCTCCGTTGGGCCAGGCGTATTCAACTGGAGGCGGGTTTACAACCTCGGCAACCACTCCATGTTCCTCGGGCTCAATTATCCGATCATCCAACCAATCATCGATCATATCACCGGCGATGATTACCGTGCTATGCAACTTCCATTCGCTAGGGGGGACTGTGTTTACACATCATACCATGGGTTTCATGAATCACCATATCCAGAGATTCGTCGACACAGCTTGTTGCCAGATAATCTTCAGTGTGTGAAAGGCATCAAGCTTCCATGCGATGGATGGCTTTTGCAAACCCGACATGCGGCGATGTGGTTCATGCCAACATCAAATATGCACAACTTGATTCGTACTGATATCTAGACTGAGCCATGTATTCTGCTGCTGTAGCACAACCCCCTTTTGTTGGATATTATGTACTATTGTTAGTTTGAAGCACTCCTCTGGTTTGAAGGATAGATACCTTTCTGGGATCAAGTGCATCCTAACTCATCTGTGTAGGATGTACCGATAATGATGATGGAGATGTTGTGCAGAAGCCATATATATATGGCTTCAAGTGCGTACTTGTTAGTTAAACCTATGGTTAAAATGTGACACTAAATACGACTAGTAAGTACTCCCCCCGTTCCTAAATATAAGTTGCTGGGGGAGTGCAAACTTAACTCCCCCAACAACTTATATTTTGGAACAGAGGTAATAGTATAGTAGCAGTACTAGTATACACCGGTCAAATTATTCATCATGTCCACACATTGAATTGACGTGACAACATGCTGCGCGTGAGGTGACACAAGAATCCCGGCTGCGAGTTCAGGTATTCTGGACTTCAGATTTGGAGTACTATTTATCTATCGAAATCTTTCATCATTCAAATAAAACAGTCGATTGATCATACATTGAGTACCATATAACTAGAATTAACCGATGCAAGTCCAAGAAGGATTGGCCGGTGCTGCCGACTGGCGTCAAGTTTGATCCCATGGATCAGGAGCTGATCAAGCACCTTGAGGCCAAAGTGAGTGCTGACAGCGCGAGATCTCACCCTCTCATCAATTTGTTCATACCAACCATCGACAGCGAGCACGGCATATGCTACACCCATCCTGAGAAACTTCCAGGTAAGACACCGATCGGTCGTCTACTTGCACAAACATATTCCTTTGTTTATAGCTCTATTTTTCTTTTTAGACGCAGACCTAGTGAAGCAATTACAATTTGTCAGTTAATAAAAAGTGAAACAAGTGACTGCAACATGCCAAAGATGTTATGAAAATGCCAACTATGTACACTAAAACCTGTATTCGACAATACTGCAAGTATCACACTGAGAGGCCTAAGCAAGCATTTCTTCTAGCGCAAT